>NW_007732935.1:47213-54111 GCF_000696425.1 Galeopterus variegatus | reverse complement strand
GAACAGATGAGTGCTCTGTTCCAAAGGGCACATTTGTATTATCATTATGGCCAATTATGAGTTCCCCTGTACTGTTACATGTAGAACCTACAGATCCAACAGTGTTAGTAGATAAAGTGTGGTATCATAAGCCAGGTAAGATAACTATTCCTGCAACCATCCTTTCTCAGGGTGGCAAACTGGCATGTATCTTATCAGAGGGGTAAGAACTTCCCCTGTTGGTACCAATAACTCTTCTGTCTTTTCACCCATAGTGTTCTAGCTGCAGGCACTGCACCAGAGTCACGTGATCAACATATCGGACTGTTGAATATGCATTGAACTGCCCATCATATGACTGCAGTATCTGCATGGAGGATCACACCAATGGTTACTTCTAACCATGCGGCTGACAGTTAAAAGGACAGAACTGCAAGCCTTAAGGCATATTGAAGGAACAATAGGTTATGTAAATGTAAGGGTCATTTATCCTTGCTAAGGGAACATTGCGGAAGATTCTGGATGCAGAGACTGTATAGCAAGGGACCCTGAAGGGGTGGATTGTTGGCAAAATGGAACAATTTGGTCAGGCTCCCCTGCCTGGGATCTGGTTCAGGGTCGTTTGGTAAACATTGTATGTGTGTGGGTGGAGTAAGTGCATCTGCACAGCGGTGCCACTTTGGCTGGTGTTTTACTGCCTTGGGAATCCGCCTATGTGGCCATGTTTTTCCAGACCTGCAGCTTCTGAGGGTGATGTGGCCAGTTGCCTAGCTTATAGACCTGCATGAAGGGGTCTGGTGATCCAGCCTGGCGTGGAGGGGTCTGGTGACCCAGCTTGGCATGTGAAGGGTTTGTGACCCAGTCTGTGAATGGGCTTGAGGGGTCTGGGAGCTCCAGGCCCAGCCTTAGCTCAACCATCGGCCCAGTGGGTGCAGGATTACAAGCAGGTAAAAGAGCCGCGACTACTGGCGTGGTGGCCTAGCTTTACAATTGGTGTCATGAACAGGATTACGAGCTAGACAATTGGAGTTGTGAGGATTCCAGGCCTTAGCCACAGGTTACCCAGCCTTCAAAAGAAGATAGTCAGTCTTAAATGCTGTATAAATTGTTCCAGCACATAGTAACCAAAGAAAAATTTCCAAATTCTTTTTAGCAACAAACATAATATGAATATCTAACTCAGATAAAGATGATGCAAAACAAGACAAGTGCAAAACAATATTACCTATGACTATCAAGGCAAAAATCCTAATAAAATTCAGCAAACAGAATTCAATAGCATATTAATAAGATAATAATGCATAACCTAGTAGGATTATTTAAAGAATGCAATGCTGGTTAGATACTGAAGAACCCGTAAGGTAACATACAATATTGTGATAAGAAGAAATGCATATTTGATCTTTGTCTTCAGTTCCTGATACATAGCTTCTAAACCTTTGGAATTTCCAGAGGGATAGGAGTGAGAGGAGGATCTTGTGTTATTCATAAGTCCCTTTCAACCACACCCCAGCTCTTGAAAAGGAGGTGAATCTTAATGGGGCTGTAGATAGCTTTAGGATGGGGCTGGTTGCCAGAGGAACCAACCTGTGATTACAGGGGTGGAACTTTCTGCCTTATCTTGCAACCTCCAGGGAAAGGGACTATAGATTGAGTTAATCACCAATGGCCAGTGATTTAATCAATCATGCCTCCTAATAGAACTTCCAACCCTTAAACAACCAGATTCAGAGACCTCCTGGTTGGTGAACACATGGAGGTGTTGGGGGGGGTGTGTGCCCAGAGGGGTGCCCCTTGCTACCTACCTTCATACCTTGTCCCAAGTATCTCTTCCATTTGGCTGTGCCTGAGATGTATGCTTTATAATAAACTTGTAATAAAAGTCAACTGTTTTCCTGAGTTCTGTAAGCTATTCTAGAAAGTTATTGAACCCAAGAAGTGGGTCCTGGAAACTTGATTTATATTGCTGGTCAGTCATAAGTATAAGTGACTTGGGACTTGTGATCGGTATCTGCAATGGGGGCAGTCTTGTGAGACTGAGCCTTTAACTTGTGGGATCTGAAGCTTCCTCCCGGTTAGATAATGTTAGAATTGAATTGAATTGTAGGACACCCAGCTGGTGTGCCAGAATTGGCTGGTGTGGGGAAAAAACTCCCCATATTTGGTGGCAGAAATGTGAATAAATGCAGGTTATACATGTTAACAGATCTAAGAAAAATATCATTATTTTAAAGACTTTATAAAGCCTTTTACAAAGCCAACATTGTTACTTTAAAAAACACTTAATAATAAGAATTGATAGATATTTTCTTAAATGATATAAAATGTTTACTTTGATGATTAAACCAGCTTCTTAATTAACAGAGAATAGCTAAAGGACTTTTCATCAATATAAGGAAAAAGGCAAGTATGCACACTATTTCCATCACCATTTATAATTCTTCTGGAGTTATCAGTAAGTGTAAGTAAGAAAAAATCATTTAGAATCTTAAGAACTGAAAAATAAAATAGTAAACCTATTTCTATTTGCCAAAGAAAGTACAATTACAAAGCTAAAAAACCCTTGAGAATCAATGAAAACTACTTACTATTTTAAGAAACAATAAAAGAATTTAGTAAGGTAGCAGGAGATAAAATTAATTTATGGAAATCAATAGCCTTCTTAGATTACACAAAAAATAGCTAGATAGAGGATATAATGGTAGAGGAAACCCCGTTTACATTGGAAACGTGTAAGATACTCAAAAAGAAATTTAGCAGGAAATGTGCAAAACCTGAATGAGGAAAATAATAAAGTGCTTCTCCAAGTCACAAATATAATCTTGTGCAAATGGAGGACAAAATCATTTAGAATCTTAAGAATATCATCCCCTGCTCTCTGGTAGGACAAGTCAATATCATAAGAAACAAATTATCATCAAATCTTCTAATGATAATTTATAAAATTTATAAAATCTACATAAAATATCAAAAGACTATTTTTGGACCTAGTAGATTTGATACTAAGTTTATTGTGTAATAATAGCTAGGTAAACACTGCAAGAGATTTAAAGCCACAAGGGGTAGGGAAGCAAAAGGTCTTGACCTACCATGTATTAAAGTATCAGTATTAGAATGTTTTAATCTATTCACTTCCAATGAGGAGAATATTTCTAATCTCATTAGCCATTTGCATTTTCTCTTCTGAAGGATGCCATATTCTTTTATGGAGGCATGAAAAATTTTCCCTATTGATGTATACAAACTTTGTATATTATGTTAACATTCATGTGCCAATTTATTGTGAATATTTTCCTGAGTCTGTGGTTTGCAGTTATTATGTTACACTGTCAAATCCATTGACCTTTTTATTTTTCCCATTGCTTTGATGTTTTTTTTAAAGGTTTCCGTCAACCAGTACCAGGTAATCACCTGTATTTTTCTAGTGTTGGATGCCATAGTTTTAGCTTCTACTCTAATCCATCTATACTTTATTTTGAAATATAATATAACATAAGGTTATCAAAATATGTTTTCCAAGTACCTGAGCAATTTTTCCAATTCTTCATTAACTTTGTTTGTCTTTTACTCTCATTGAAGAAATATAGGCATCGAAATTCAAATGAAGAATTGTGTTATATAAAAAGCAAAACTGCCTTTCGTGTTCTGTTTCAATCCCCAGAGGAAATCGTTTTAAACACTTTAGTGTGTATTCCCAATGATTTTTAACACATTCATTACTGCACATACAGTTCTTTCTTCTGTTAACTAGGGTCAGTTTCTGACCCACATTATATTTTCATCTGACCTGATGATGGACAAAAAAGGTAAAAAACTATGCTTTTGTAATATTTGAAATATGTGTAATATTTTAACTGGCCTAAAGATTCATAAGATTTAGATATATGGATGGCTGTGTTAATTATTAATGGTCAAGTCTGAACTCTAACGTTTTCAGCCAGAGGCCATTGCAAAGCCTCTTGAACAAAGATATATGTAATTCGATCCTTGGAAAAAGCTATAAAGGTTCTGAAAGAAATTTTCAGTATGAAAATATGTGATCTTCTGCAATGAGAAATTGTTCAGGTCTAGCCACCCTGACAGTATTGATGGGGTCACATTATGAAGGATAATCTGTATTTTACCATGTCTTGCCATTGTTCCCTTATAACTCCCCCATCCTCTAAGAATTCTCCTTAAACATATCAACCCCCAGGATTCGCCCACACAAATAAATGTACGGTTTCACCGTCATTCCCTCAGAGATGCTTCCACCTCTCTGCTAAGTATTCTAGTTTTTCCTCATCCTCCCTGGCCTTCTCAGCCTCTAGAGAGAATGGTTCATTGTCGGTCAAACGTGCTCACTGTATACCGTGACCATTTCCTGAGCTTTATCTCACCAACTCTTGTTGAAATATTTTTGTAAAAAGTATTGAGTGAAAGTGACAGGAGGGATGAATACTTCCTCCAGCCTCTCTTACTGCACACTGATGAAAGGGACTGCAGGGATGTGTCGTTTGCGGAACAGATCCTTACTGTTAAATCGGAGCTGAGTTTCTGCTAAACTGACAATAGAAGTAGGTATCATTATCCCCTTGAGGTCTTACATGTAGTTGGAGCAGAAGAGTATCCCAACTTAAGAACAGGTACAGAACTTCTCTATATCCCAGAGGTTTCTGTCTGCACCACTTTCAGTTATTTTTGCATGAGCCTAAGACCAGTGGCAAAGAACTCACACCCAAAACTCAGGGCTTATCAGTATATTGACCTGATGGTCATTTATAGAAAACCAATGAAAGAAATCAGGAAAGAAAGAAAGAAAATGAAAGAGAGAAAGAAATACCATATCCCAGCACATAGACCATCGCCTGACATAGAGCAGGGTCAAGCAGAATGTGAGACGACTGGTTATGCACGTCAGCCACTCTCTCCTTTAGGACTCCTGGTGCACGTATCAGTTCTCTTAGACCCTTAAAGAGAAGAGAAACAGGTGCCACACAAATAATCATTCTTGGGGATGTTCAAGAATATTTGAGGGTAAGAATTGAAGAAAAAACTCAAACTTTTTGCCAGGTGAGAAGATAAGTGCTCAGAGCATCAGAATTAATGTATGTGACACATTCGTAGTCACCAATGGGCAAAGCATTGAATTCTTAGGTGAATTTAATGAAACAGTTTTGTAATGTTTACTTATGGCTCTCTTATTCTTTGGAACACACAAGAGTACCTAATGGTCTCTGTCACAGACCAAACTCAAATTAAACAGCTAGAATCCTGTACTAAGATACATTACTGACCTCGGATGACCAAATATTTGATTCTGGGTATAGCTTATCATACCTAGTTCTTTCTTCTCTTGGGATTACATCTCTCTCCCACAAAGCTATTCAGCCATGAATGAGATTGAAATCCTGTCGTTCGTGGTAGCACGATGGATGAGCTTGGAGGACATTATGTTAAGTGAAGTAAGCCAGGAACAGAAAGAGAAACACAACATGTTCTCACTCATACATGGAAGCTAAGAGAGCTGATCGCATAGAAATAGAGTGGAATGTGGTTACTAGGGGTTGGAAGGGAGGGGAAGAGAAGACAGTGAGTTTGGTTACAGATACAAAACTACAGCTAGACAGGAAAAATAATACCTGCTGTTCTGTCGCACTGCAGGGTGACTATAATTAACAACCACGTATTGTATACTTTCAATTAGGTAGAAGAGAAGATTTTTGCATGTTCCTATCAAAAAGAAGTGATAAATGTTTGAGGTAATGGAAATAAAATCATTGGCTGCCAGAATTTCAGGGTAGGGTGGAGGGAGGAGAGATGAATAGGTGGAGCACAGAGGAATTTAGGGCAGCAAAACTACTCTGTAAGATATTGTAATGATGAATACATGGCATTATACATTTAGCAAAACCCATTGGAAGTACAACACAAAGAGGGATCCCTACTGTAAAATTGAGTTAAGAATATAATATGTCAATATGGGTTCATAATTAGAACAAGTGTACCCCATTAATGTAACATGTTAATAATAAGAGAAACTGTGCATGTATGTTTGGGGGTGGGGGCAGTACAGAAACTGTCTACACGTTTTGCTCTATTTCTCTGTAAACTTAAAATTGCTATAAAAATAAAGTCTATTACTTAGAAAAAAAAAATGCTGCTGTGTTCCCTGTGAGCTTATTGGAAGCACATCACCATTTCACACACCCAGATACAGCCTAACATAGACACAATTCATGTGTTTTCTCAGAATTGTTCTCAACCCTATGAAGAATGATATCTGTTGGATCCAGCCTAACCATCCTCCAGATATTGTCTGCAGCAGATATCAGAAGGCTATGAATCAAGCTGAAATCCCTGTTATATATGAGCCATTTCAAAATTAGTTTTATAATATGAATTAATATGAAGAATTAATTACTGTGTCAAAAATAAAAAGCTGTAATTTTGAAGAAAATTGATATAACATGAGGCATTTTGCTAAATCAACATTCAGTAAATAGGTATTAAATTTCTGCTCTCTGATTTTGTCATTACCTAAAGAAGTTTATGATTGTGGGAAAGAGATCTGAAGAGAAGGGGACCATACATCTCAATTTGCCCTGTGTAATCCCAGGTTACATATGATGTTCTAGGTTAATTAGTAAGGATACTTCCTTTCACACTCCAGAGTGTCCCACTCTGAATAGTAAATTACATTTCCAGAGAAAGTCCTAGACACTAACAATAATAGCAATGGTACATGTTAAATATCAAAAAGAACATGAGAATTAAATGTTAAGGTAGTCCCAGGAAGTAAAGATCACTTCATGCACAGAAATTTAAATGTTGAGAAGTAAAGAAAAAAAACATTGCAGGCATCGAGGCTGGTAAGAGCAAACACTTGGTTGGAAAAGAGAAAAACATATTCAGCAAAAAGTGGGTCCTTCTGTTTTAG
>NW_007732935.1:44136-46871 GCF_000696425.1 Galeopterus variegatus | reverse complement strand
GAGGCTGGTAAGAGCAAACACTTGGTTGGAAAAGAGAAAAACATATTCAGCAAAAAGTGGGTCCTTCTGTTTTAGAAATATTTTAGGGGGGTAGTAGGATCAGAGACTGCACAGATGAATTTAGGCCAGACCACTGAGGACCTTCAAAACCAGGCTAAGAAGTTTGAGCATTATGTGGTAGGAAGTGCAGAGATCCTAAAAAAAGTTTGTGGCATTAAGTGATATGATCTGAATTTGTTTTAAGAAATTTAACCTGGAAGGTGGTTTTAGAATAGACTAGAAGATACCTGGGTGCTATGGGAATAGTATTTTTAAAATAGCCTATCAGATATGTCTAATTACTTGCATTATTTTTTATTTGAAATTTTTATTTGTAAGTCCCAATTGAATAAAATTAATTAAACTAACTAGTCATAACCTAGAAT
Source organism: Galeopterus variegatus (assembly GCF_000696425.1). NCBI lineage: Eukaryota > Metazoa > Chordata > Mammalia > Dermoptera > Cynocephalidae > Galeopterus > Galeopterus variegatus. The sequence goes on along the minus strand of NW_007732935.1, from coordinate 46,446 downwards.
AGCTTATGTCAGAGGACTTATGCTGGAAAAAACACAATAAAAACTCATGAGTCTTGCCAGGGAAGTGGGGATAGCAAGAACAAAGAAATCCCATAGGTTTCATGCTGAAGAAACTATACAGGGTTGAAGTTAGTGGTGTGCTCATAAATGATTAACAACCGTCTGTGGGGATGGGCGAGCCCTGGTTTGGATCACTTGCTGATTTTCCTGTAAATGCTATCACCATAATAGATTTCAAGCTACCTATACAGGGTTGAAGTTAGTGGTGTGCTCATAAATGATTAACAACCGTCTGTGGGGATGGGAGAGCCCTGGTTTGGATCACTTGCTGATTTTCCTGTAAATGCTATCACCATAATAGATTTCAAGCTATCTGCCTGCATTAATAAACATGGAATTGGGAGAAATTTGCACTATTGGGCTCCCAAGTCAGTGTGAAGCAGCTCCAGCATACACTGGCAGAAGTTCACAGAAGTGTAATGTTCTGTATGACAATTTCTAGTTGTAAGTTAACTAAAAAGTCCTTTTCAAGAAATATGCAGTGTGTATGTAGATGAAATAAAATGCACACTGCTATCATCAAGTAATTAAAACCATTTATTCTTAGGTAATAGTGGGAGACGTATCCAACTCTGGTGACCTAGTTGGCCAGTTGGCATATCTGCTGGTTGTGCTACAGGTTTCATGATGCACAAAGCTACCAGGTCATTGACGGAGGGAAATTAGAAACATGAGAACTTAAATATGTGAAGGAAATCAAGGCTGAGTGGTCCTGGCTTTGAATGTAAAGAGAATAGTCTGTGGGTTCTTGCTACAGTGGTTTTGTCTCTTACACTATGGGGTAAATCACAACTTTTATTTATTTTCTTGTTCATTCAGTAAAGCTTTTCTTATTTGGCAATAAATCCTTTGGAAGTAATATACTCAAAAAAGGAAAAATAAAAGCCATAAGACCTAAAATGCATGGTTAATGACAAATCGAGTACTAAATTTTCATTTCTCACAAAAGTTAATGATGAACATGGAGTCAAACCAACAATTTTATTGAAAGTTAAACTGCTGATATAATTGAAATTGTCATGGTAAATTTGGTTTAGAACTTCAGTATTAATTTTTTTGTGGTGGCATCATATCTGATACCAAACACACAAAAAGTGAATAGGTATGGCAATTCACACTTTATTTCTTTGCCTCTCATCATCAAACAGTGTTTTGAAATGTTTTTGTCATTGTAGATCTAGTTTGTAAGTTGATTTTTCTGTCCTACAATGTCAATGAGTTTTTAAAAAATAAATGATTCCTCTAAATTTTGTTTGAACTTTGTTCAAAAGCAGTTGTAAGGTTTTAATTATTGCTATATAAAGGAACTGCCAAAGGTTCATGTTTCAGAGCTTTTGGCTTATTACAAATATTGAAAACCAAGCTTGGAAACAGAAGGATATTGAAATCTATACCTACAAATGCAAGGGAGAATTAGATAACGAAAATTCAAGTCCTGTATATATTTGAATACTAAAATTTTAAAACTGTACTGGAATATCTTGAATTCTGAAAGGAAAATTTTGATAAATCTTATATTTTTAATTGAATAAACTCATGCTCACGATAATAAAATAAGATGAAGAAAGTTATAATTTCATAGAAACTAAATTTGGCAAAAGAGTTTAGAAACATGAATAAATGATACAAGTCATGTGATGAGATTTGCCTAGGAGAAGTGTTTACTAAGGAAGGATATTCTGAATGGAGACCAAAATTTGAATTAAGATTGTTTTTTTTAAATAAAAAACTAAAGTTAAGAATATCCACTATATGGTAGAATTTACTCTAAATTTACCAGTTACTTCCAAACCTCTAAAAATATTATTGTTTTAAGAATTAATTTAGCAGTGGACAAGTGGGTACAAAACTTTGCTATCTTCTTTAAGTGAGTTGTTGTGCAGTATATGCATGTAATGAAACAACATACTGTATCCCACAAATATGTACAAATAAATGTTAAAACATTTTGAATTAAAAAAGGGTCAATTTAAAGTGTCAACAGTTTCAAATTCACTCATCATAAATGTAATTCGAAGATTGTTTCAGAGAAATTTATTAAAATAGTGCCAAGAATAATTATTCTGCTTTTTAAATTGTTTAATATTCAGATGATAAATATAAGGCATTTTTATTTTGTTTTATTTTATATGGATACTTGCTATTTTTATTTCTTTGTATAGCACTCTATTTTAAAAATAGTTTTTGAATAAAATTATTTTGTATGTTCCGGAGTACAAAAAGGTGATCAATCAAACTATATATATATAT
>NW_007732935.1:41405-42661 GCF_000696425.1 Galeopterus variegatus | reverse complement strand
ACACACACACACACACACACACACACACACACACACACACACACACACACACACACTGTGAGAAACAGAAACCACCAGTCTCAACAATTAAAGAGTGCATAAGGAGATCTGATTTTTTTATGATATGAGAATTTCAAATTAATAAATAAACAGTCAAATTAGTCCAGGTGTCTAAATGCCCTGGAGGTCAGACAGAATAAGCTCCAAACCACATAAGGAAATGAAGTACCATGAAAAAGATTGAGTTGATGTGACAAACAGAAAAATTAGAATTCAATGCACCTCAAGTAGTAGAATAATATAAAATGATCTGAATCACATTATATAGGAAATATCTTTTTTTTATCTATTTCAGAGAAAAAAATAACATAAGCATAATAAAATGAAAGGCAGCATAAAATACAAAGTTACAGAAGAAATTTTAAAACACCAATTTTAATTTTTAAATATGAAATATAGGTTCATTGATATTAAAAACTCAGTGGAATAGATATATGCCAGATTAAATACAGCCGAAGAGAGATTTAAGATACTAGACAATATGCTCGAGGAAATCACCCCAGATGTAGTACAGATACATGAAGATATACGAGCATAAATGAGGTAAATTAACCAAAATATAATAGGAAGGATCTCAATTACAGTGCAGTAGAAAATGGAGAAAATGGAGGAAAAGTAATATTTTAAAAATACAATTATAGAATTTCTCAAAGTTAATGAAAAATGTAAATGCTCAGATTAAAATAATAAAATATGCTCAAATTTGAAATAAAATAAGCAAACTCAAAGTAGACATCATGCAGAAGTTGCTAAACATTAAAAACAAAGAGAAAACCATAAACTGATGTAACAGAAAAAAATGGGTTAACGAAAGTGATGATAATCACAAAATAAAAAGACTTCTGTGATGACTGAAACACAATGCAACACAAATTTCAAAGAGCTGATACAAAATAACTACCAACTTAAGATTAAATTCATCAAACTCAATATTCAGTAATCAGAGTAAAAAGCAGAAATTTTAGACAAAGGCTTATAGAATTTGTCTTTATACACTTTTGGAGAAAATTCCCACTTAAGGATATGCTTCAATAAGAAGAAAAATATGCCCAGGAAGAAGGGTTAAGCTGCAAGACATAATGAAAATCAGAGACACTGGGAAACACCCGGCTAAACCTGAGTAAGTACTGAATATAAGAATAATAATAATTGTGACTAATATTTGAGAATGCTTTTAATTGTTATTGTCGTTGAGC
>NW_007732935.1:38881-40025 GCF_000696425.1 Galeopterus variegatus | reverse complement strand
AGCCAGTGAGCGCACCGGCCATCCCTATATAGGATCTGAACCTGTGGCCTCGGCGCTCCCAAGTGCTGCTGCACTCCCAGCGCTGCACTCTCCTGAGTGAGCCACTCTTTTGAAGGTATTTAAAATTTTATGAAAATATTTGGGTGTTGATTTAATAATATGCCCAGAATGCATAATTTTTCACAATTTTCTTGGCAGTATATTAGTAAAATAGCTGTTGGACACTATTTTAAATTTAAACTCATTAAGAGTAGTTTTAAAATAGTAAAGTAGAATATCTAACTTCCAAACCACCAGTGAGAAATCAGAGTAAAGTTTGCAGATTCAACCCAGAAGGCAGAAAAGGTGAGAGATATATGCAAAGAAAAAGCATGGCAAATAAAATAAACCTGTGACCTATTTCTTGACACATAAAGCTACATAAAACATAAAGAGTCTCCTATCTCAAACGCAACCCAGTAACAAGTCTCTAGGGCTAAAGAAACCCAATTATATATGCCCTTAATTGATGCTCCAGGGATGATCTGAAAATGGTTTGACGTAATGCCTGGTTTAAGATTAGGAAAAGCAACACTGGCCAAGCAAAATGATCTTCTGTCATCATCACTGAAAACATTTTTTCCTAAATATGGTCAATCTTTTAAAAAGTATTTTAATTTTTAAAAAAAGGACATTTAAAGAGTCTTCTTTTAATTTTAATTTTTTTCTTATAAAAGCAGCATACAATTTTTATACATATAGATAAACAAGAACAAAGAAACAACAACAACAAAAAAGCATAATTCTACAATGTAGAAAAAGTCACTGTTGAGACTTTGGTTTATGTTTTACATATATACAAGTTTACTAAAAGATTCTGTATGCATCAGAAAAGATTAATATTGTATGTCAGATTTTGCATTCAAGCCCATGGGGAGCTACCCATATATTTCAAGCAGGGTTTTGTATGCTCGGTGGCAGAACTGGGAAGGGTGGCTGCGACAGAAGCCAGTCTGTTAGAAAGGAGACCAGTTAATAGAACATCTCAGTACAGCAGGGAGATGGGTATGAATTAATGAAATGAAAGGCACAGGGCAAGCATGATTCAAAAAGTTCATGGAAAGATTTGTATTATCTTTTAATTCTATTTTTCCACGAATTTTTG
>NW_007732935.1:24269-38725 GCF_000696425.1 Galeopterus variegatus | reverse complement strand
TTCTATTTTTCCACGAATTTTTGAAGTACCTTCATATTTTGTCATCCCTTAGATTTAGGGCCATAAAAACAGATGGAGAAATTTTAAATGATTCCAAGGTTTCTGGCTTTTACTTAATCTACTAAATTTTACATTTTAGGTAAATAAGATAATTACCAGTTATTTTAACACAGTAACAGCTACACCTTAATGTGTAGTTTATTCTCTTTGCTCATACTTCATTCTCTTTTCTCACATTAGAGCCAGTTTTCTACCAAAAGTTTACCATAAAATCATTTTCTCATATTCTAGCTAAACTGAAAGAAGGAGCCTTCTAGCTTTTAGATGGTATGAAAAACTGATTCTCTAATCTGGTAAGATTCTCTACATAGCTGACCTAGTTCTAATCATAACTGAACTGAGGAAGTAGATGTTAATCAAAGTGATGTGGATGAGTTTAGGATCTGTCATTGCCAAAGAAAAGATTAGTAGAAATAAGACGTTCACTCGTTTGGAACACTGGACTGCCCAGAGTTCCCAAAGCAAGTTGTACTGTATTCATTTCAGATCTAAGAGTCTATGGGGCACAGATGTTAGATTAGTCCTTGTTTGCACTCTAATGTCAGGTCCAGTTTTATTAGTTTTATAACATGATAGATTATGATTACTTGAATTACATAAAGATAGGGATACTGAAACTGTATATATAAGCAATTATGTTGAATTTAGCAAATTATAACAAATTATGTGCAATTTAATATCATGCGTATTTATCATTAATTTTTCCTTGAGTAATGCATACATATTTAATAATTTCAGCCTCAGAAAATAACAGCTAGATAGGAATAAGTTCTGTTAGATTATGATTACTTGAATTACATAAAGATAGGGATACTGAAACTGTATATATAAGCAATTATGTTGAATTTAGCAAATTATAACAAATTATGTGCAATTTAATATCATGCGTATTTATCATTAATTTTTCCTTGAGTAATGCATACATATTTAATAATTTCAGCCTCAGAAAATAACAGCTAGATAGGAATAAGTTCTGTTGGTCTACAGTAGTGCTAGGCATCTATAATTAACAATAATTTATTGTATGTTCTCAAATGGCTATAAGAGAGAAGCTCAAATGCTCTCATGACAAAGAAATAATAAATTTTTGTGATGTTGACTATGCTAATTACTGTCATTTGATCATCACACATTGTATATATGTATCAAAATATAATTCTGTATCCCATAAATATGTACAATCAATATGTATCAAATAAATAAATAATAAAAAGTCAAACTCTACCATACGAAAATGTCTGGCATTTACACATGGGCTTTGCCTTTGTAAATTATTTTCATGCTTTAATTGAAAAAAAGAAAAACATCAAAACAAAGTTGCAGTTAGTATTTTCCTTTTAAATTAGAAAAATTTCATTACACTTCATTTTCTTATTATACTTATAATTTAAACTTTATTAATTTTAGAATTGTCAAGAGACACATTTAAGAACATAAACTAAGTTTCTGATATCTCAATAATTATTCTAGGGAGTGATTTCTGTGGGGTCCCTGTGATGGGGGGTTAAGAAACGATTCTGCAGTACCTTGACTTGTTTGCCTTTATAAGTTATAATGTTTTTGTTTTCTAGAATCTAATATAATTGTCTCCTGTGTAAAAGAATACAGTAGCACTATATCCTACAGGGGTATTTCATAGAGTTTTGGAAAAATAAGACTTGAAATTTTTGTGAAATATTTGAAGTATTCTTATGTATTTATAAACAAGAATAACAAATATCTCTTGTGCTCACAGAAATTACTCCAACAAGTGCATCGATTGATAGACTCTGATGAACTCTGAACCTTGTACAAAGCATATAATTTCAGGAGAAAATTTCCTATTGTCACCTTTGCATAAATTAACTTTCAAATTTCTGGCCATCTTTTTTATATACATTCATTTCTCAACCTGTGCTTTAATTAATGTGTGGACTTGAAAGAAGCACCTTTTCTTTAAAGCAAATACTAACGTATTCCCAGTTGGTGAGTTTTATTTCCAAATATTTTGTGTTTAGTGCGACTACAGAAGTAGAACATAAATACACACTGTTGTGTCCTGAACTACGTTGTGCACTTCATTACCTCCAATACTCTCAACACACATACTGCTACTTAATAAACCCTTTCTAATGATGATGCAAATGTCTTGAGTCAAGCTCCAGTCCTTGAGGTCATGCCTGGCTTACATGCCTTGTCCAGGACTCTCACCCAGTCCCTCATTCAGCAAACCCATGTGGATTTCAGACCCTCTCATGGATGGTAACTAAACTAGCACTATAGTATTACAGATGAAGTGGAGCTATTTGGAAGTAAAAGAGGAGTTACGATATTAGTTTTGGTAATTGGGCGGATGTACCAGAGGACACAGAAAATAAAGGAGATTTTAAAAAGTCTAAATAATGAACGTACTGAGTGTAAGTTGCCTGCTTGGCCATGCTGGAGCCATTCATGCACACAGGTGGCCTATCAGTGTACTGGTGTCATTTTGCAGTTACCAACAACATGATTGTCAGACTACAGTACTTGCATTTGTATCCTGGTTCCACTACTTACTAGATGGTAACCTGGACAGATTCCTTAACCACTTAGGACTTCATTTTCTATGTTGTAAAATTGGCATAATAGTGATACTTCACAGAATTCTGAAGATTAAATCAAATTACATAAGAAAAGTACCTAGAAAATGTAAAGGACATAAAATGTGTTCAGTAAAGGCTAACTATAATTATTCTGTCCTTATCTTTTCTCTCACAGTCTGTATAATCTCTCTGGATCATTTTATCTACTGTAATAGTTTCCAATACCACTTGGTGATTTGATAATCTCTGTATTAAACACAGAGTATGCTCTTGAGATTCAGACTCCTGCATTAAACTGGAAGTTACTATCACAGTAACAACAAAGAAAGAAAAGAGCAGGATTCTGAAAGAGAAGAGGATCTAGTGTTTATCAGTCAAGTTAGCAGAAGGTAGCATGCTAAGATGACATATTAAGATCAGGATGTTTGAGGAAGGTTTAAAAAAGAGACTGTTGCAAAGGGAAGACATTTAACAAAGGGTTGATTCTCATATGACCGGCAATAGTGCAATATGCTAGTGGTAGTCACAGTAGAGCCCTTAGGTCAAAGGGACACATAGAGGGCATGTGTAACCAAGAATGAAAGCCCTGGATAGAAAGGGCGATATTGAAATGAGCATTTGCCTTCAATCACAGGACATACCCAGTCTGAGGTGACTCCACAAAGAGGGTGCCATGGGAATAAATATTCCAGGATATCCTGACCTCTTTTTTCTTACTTCCTCAGTAACACAGAAATCTGAGAGCAGGCAGCTCAAAGAAGAATAGGGCAGAGAACAGATACGCAGGGGCAACCAGAGGATAACTAGTACATTATGTCTAAATGAGGGGCTGCCACAGCACGTAGGAAGGAAGCTGACTGCAGAAATATCTTTCAGCTTCTCAATACATTCTGATGTCTTCTTATTGGAAAACAATTTCAATTTCAAAGCATCGACATGGTAAGAGTCAAAGCAGACTTATTCATATTGAGCGTATCCTTATTTTATGTATATTTAGGATCAGGGAGAGGTTAAGCACAAAAGAAATGATTTTAAAGGTAAGACCAAGATAGAGACTTTATTTGCTTACTTTTTATGGCAATTCTTAACTCTGCCATCAATGCCAATATTCTCTCCATTACCCTTGAGGTCTGGCTGGAAAAATTATCTGAATCTTCAATGAACGACTTTTACTCTCTGTTTGTTCTTTTATTTCCTGGGTAATATGCTTTCAATGTAGTGTAAGATGAGGACTTCACAAGAACATATTTTCTGAGCCACAGAAGTAGGTATTCTTATAATGTTTCCCTTTATTGTTCTAACTTCCAACTGTTGCTTCTAATCTTTCGAAACCCTGAGGAAAAGGGAGTGACAACTGGGCAATGCATTCCTATGAAATCCCTGTCTTATGTGAAATCTTCATGGATAACACACGTTAGGCCTGGAAGACTTTGCAATGCAATGTTATCCAGCCCACTCCCTGCTGCCTCTGTATAGTCACACTTATTCATTTGTCCAATATTAAATCCATACACATTGAGAAATTCCTCCTTACTAGGCTCTTTTCTCAGTGCTAGAAATATGGAAGTGGACAAGATAGACAAGGTTTCCCATTCTCACTGGATATTGCATCTAGAGTAGCTGGTAGCTAATGAAATGACTTTAATTCCCCTTTAAAAATTCCTCAGGGTTTTTCCAAGAGCAATTCTCACGGTCAGTCCACTCAAAGGCTTATTTTTGAGCTCAGGTGAGTAGAGTTACAAGACAGTGAGCTAGATCGACTCTGATGATCCTGTCCTTCCCCCCACACCCAAGATAAATTGCAGCCCCAAGACACATCTACGAGGGATTAAGTTGCAGCCTTGTGCTATTTGAAGGAAGACAGAGGAACAGATTGGTTTATTGCAGAGAGCTCAGCTTTAATCAATGGAAATTTTTACATCTACGAGGGATTAAGTTGCAGCCTTGTGCTATTTGAAGGAAGACAGAGGAACAGATTGTTTTATTGCAGAGAGCTCAGATTTAATCAATGGAAATTTTCTTAATCACTTTATGAAGCAGTTCCCTCATTTGTGACATGGTCACTACATCCTCCCTTACAAGGTGGTTGTTGAGATTTAATGACAATGTATGGAAGGGCCCTAATACTAGTTTCTAGTAAATGTTAACAAAGTTCTGTGGACTTTGTAAGACTCAATTTTCTCATCTTTAAAATGAAAATAACTTTACCTATCACTATTCATGTTATACCTCTGGGCTTTGCTTTGGCGTTTTCCATTAATGGAAAGTAGAACATTTTGAGTGACTTTTCACTTCACATCTAGAGATGTTTATACCTCACTCCCAATTGAAATGTTAGAAATATGGGAGGCTACTTAGATATATTTTTTAAAGTTGACAGTAGAAGCCAGGATTATTAGAATATAACATTTCCGGTGTAAGAAAAAGCATGAGAACTAAATTCAGACACTTTAAATCATTTAAAATCAGTTTTTCTTTCCAGTTAAATAAATATCCCTGTTTTTTATAGGCATTCACCATTGTAGGATGATGAAAGTAATTGATTGATAGGAATAATTTTCTCTTTTTTTGCATTAACAAAAAATAATTATAATCAAACTGTGGTAGTACCTAAGTTAAATTTTATGAAAAGGATAGAAATAACTACCTGTTTCATTGTGTCCAAAAGCCTGCAATACTATTGTACATAATAAATATTAAAGCAATATTCTTTATTCTAACGTAAAGCATACCATTAATCTCTCCAATTCAAGCAGAGATGAGTGTCATCTCATCTTCTCTAAACTTGTTAACAATTTCTTCTAGTGATTAAATATGAAGGGCACATGAAATTATTTGATATCCAGAGAAATCTTTCGAACATCACAGAAGTGTTCTAGTAGTGTTCTCTCTCGCCATCTGTCACCAGCAACTTCAACCTAAATTGGGGCACATCTAAGGTCTTTCACAAGGCACTTCATCTAAGGTTGTCAACCCTGAGAAGAATGCTGGACATTTCTCTCTCCTTTCATCAAAACACCCTTCCCTGCATTTCATTCCCTGAGCCTTGCTCTCTGATCATGGGCAGCTAGAGAACCTGATTAAATTCCCTTCAACTATGGAGTTGTCTTTCTCTACGAACATCATTTAAGTCAATGATTCAGACCATCGACTCAAGTGAGAGCTTTTTGTCATCCTCAGTTGATATCAAGTAATCAAGATTTTTTTTCTGACTGGGAAAACAACGGAAAGGACAAGAGTGCTGTCTGTCAGACAAACCTGGATTCAGTCACAAGCCCAGATGCTTCTCTTAGCTTTCTGAAGGTGTGCAAGTTATGTGAGGTTTCCAAGACTCAGTTTTCTCAGCTTTCAAATGAGAGTAATGTCACCTATCCCTTAGCATTGTTACTTGGATTACATAAATTCAGACCTTTAAAGCTCCCAATTATTAGTAGTTTTCTGATGCTCTAGCGTTTTTCCTCCCAGGTGTGAACGCTGCCTTGTTCTTTTCACTTTTACTATGAAAGATCTAAATTATGACCTTTTAGTATATACCAGCCTTTGACCATCCATTATAAAGCTTTATTTCAACAAATGTGAAGGATTCTTGAAATAAATAACAGATTTAAATCATAAATTTGAATATGTATTTCAATAAAACTGAAGTGCTTACTTGAAATTATTCATTCTTCTTAAAAAAAATAAATTTGTAAATAAATGTGGAAAAATCAAAGCTACAAACCTAATCCTGCTGGATTCAGAAACTGGACTTGATGGGCCGACCCTGTGGCTCACTCGGGAGTGTGCAGCGCTGGGAGCACAGCAGTGCTCCCGCCGCGGGTTCGGATCCTATATAGTGATGGCCGGTGCGCTCACTGGCTGAGCGTGGTGCGGGTGACACCAAGCCAAGGGTTGCGATCCCCTTACCGGTCACACGAAGGAAAAAAAAAAAAAAGAAAGAAAGAAACTGGACTTGACTATTATTGCCTTAAGATATGAAAAGAATATGGCATCTCCCATTACTTTTGCTTAATGGCATGGTGTATGAGTTCATTTCTGCTGTTTATAACAGAATACCTGACACTGGGTAGTTTATAATGAAATGATATTTATTTCTTACAGTTTTGGAGGCCAGGAAGTCCATAGCCCAGGGGACACATCTAGTGAGGGCCGCCTTCTGGGTGGGAACTCTTTACAGGGTTACAGGGTGTCACGTGGCAAGAAAATTCATGAGAGAACTAACTTTCTCTCTTGTCCTCCTTATAAAGTCATCAGAACCATGCCCATTACTCCATAAACAGATCAACCCATTCATGGAGAGCACAGTCTTCACAATAAATGTTTATTATATTTATTTCTAGTTATGTGTCAGACTTCTTTGGATACCTCTTTTATTGAGGATTTTATATAATAATTATTGTTTGTTACAAAATATTCTGTGACTAAAATTACTTAGACGATTGGCAAATCAGATTTATTTCTTAATTTTTTACTTTACCAGTAGAATCCTGTAGGTCTGGGTACTCACCTGCTTTTTAGTAGTGCCTACCATGCATTTGTCTAATGCTGCCTGTCTGGCTAGGCTAAGACCTGGAATCCTCACAGCACCAATTGTCTAGCTCTTAATCCTGTTCGTGATGCCAGTTGTAAAGCTAGGTGACCATGCTAGTTGTTGGGCTCTTTTACCTGCCAGTAATCCTGTACCAACTGGGCCAATTGCCAAGCTAGGGCTGGGTCTGTAGCTCACAGACCCCTCAAGCCCGTTCACAGACTGGGTCACAAACCCTTCCCATGCCAGGCTGGGTCCCCAGACCCCTCACATACCAGGCTGGGTCACCAGACCCCTCCACACATGTCTATGAACTAGGTAACTGGCCAAAAGATCCTTAGAAGCTGCAGGTTGTAAAGCATGGCTGCAACAGACGGACACTCAAGGCAGATGTCCGCCCGCCTTCTTCTCTCTCTCTCTCTCTGCAGAAGATCACAAGAATAGCAACAAAACTAGAAAGATACATTGGCGCACATACGCACTAACTCCACACACAATTTGCTTATAATGGATGTGCTAAACCACACCCAACAGGACCGAGGTGAGGGCCCTGACCAAACGATTCTATTTTCCTAACACGGCCCAATCAGACTTGACAGGCTGAATATTTTTTTTAGAATGTCTTTCTCATGGGTTGGTTTATTTATTCTTTGGATCTATAGACTTTTTGCAGTTCAACAGATGATTCATTACTATGAAGAAAAAATGTTTAGTTTTTCTTGCTGGAGTTAGAATGACCTTCTTTTAAAGAGACACTCTGCAGTAAGTTTTTTTCAGTACTTTGCAAATGCAAAATTGTGTGTCCTTTTTTCAACTGTATAAAGAATCATTTGAATGCAAGATTGTATCTTATTAGTTGCTTTAAGTCTCTTCAGAATCCATCACCATGCTTAGAGCTTAATCAATATTTTTAAATTAATTATTGATATACTTTACATTTCTTAATCAGGCCCTTTCAAGTACTAACAGACTAATAGCTGACAATGTTCATCTGCAATGTAATTTTAACAGCTTTATTGGGCTGTAATTTGTGTACCATCAAGTGCACCTCTTTAAAGTGTGTAATTCATTGTTTTTTAGTATACTTACAGAGTTGAGCAATCATCAACATAATCTAATCTTAGAACATTTCCACCACCTGTCACAGAAACTCTGTGCCCATTAGTTTTCAGTTCCCATTCCCCTCTCCCTGCTCCTCCTTTAACTACCTCCCCCAACCAGCCCTAGGCTATTGCTAATCTTCTTTATGTTTTTATATTTGTCTATTCTGGACATTTTGTATAAATGGTATCATACAATATGTGGTCTTTTGTGACTGGCTTCTTTCGCTTAGTTAATGTTTCTAAGATTCATTCATGTAATATCGTGTATCAGCATACCATTCTTTTTTTTTTTAGTAATTTACTTTTTAATTGAAATGTTTGGATTGTACATGTTTATAGGGTACAGAGTTATATTTCAATACATGTATGCAATATGTGATGATCAAATCAGTGTAATTCATAATCACAGAAATTTATCATTTTTGTGATGAGAACATTTGAGCTCCTCTCTTCTAACCAATTTGTAAGAAAATAATCAAAGTGATTCATTTTCAGAAATGACTTATCTGAGGGTGTTTTAAATGATTCAGGCTCAGCCTACAAGTTGTTTAACTGGTCCAGCCCATTCCTGGAGGGTCTCCGAACAGACAGAGCTCTCCTTGAGATGGTAATTTGTTACTAGTTAGTTACAAGCCCCTATTGTTTTCTTCATTCCCTGGTGTTTCTCCCATCACAGGGCTCAAGGGGGCCTTTTTCACGGGCTTGTTCTGAGCACCGAGACAAAGGAATTCCTTGTGAGAGAATAAATTTTAGCCATTGGGAATATTGTGCACCCCGTAGTACTCAACTAATGAAGAAGTGGGGGGAGGGACTTGTGCAGTACGGAATAAATTGCTTGTTACAGCCCTTTTCTGTGTGCCATCCCATTCACAGACACCCAGACTTGCAAGGCTGTAATTAAAGTCTCACTTTGCCATACCTCATGTCTCCATGTCCATCCTTTGGCATTGGAAGGGTGAGGGCATTTCTCACACATTTGAGAACATACAATAAATAATTTTTAATTAAAGATGCCTAGCACTACTGTATACCACTAGGACTTATATTTCCTATCTAGCTGTAATTTTGTGTTCATTAACCAACCTCTCACTATGATTCCTTTTTATTGCAAAATAATATTCCATTGTTTGGATATAACAGATTTCGTTTATTTATTCATCAGTTGATGGTCATTTAAATTATTACCACTTGTGGCTCTTATGAATAATACATGTAATAAACATGTATGTACAAGTTTTGTGTGGATATGTGTTTGTACTTCTTTGGTAGATACCGAAGGGTAGAATTGTTGGGTCATACTAGGTCTTGCATTCCAAGCAAAAATTACCTGTAAAGTGATAGAAATATAATTTAAATATTATGTTCATATGCTTTATGCCACAACTATTATATCATTATGCAATCAGAACATATACTGAATATGTGAATTTTACATGTCTTAATCAAACATTTCATGTTTGCGCTGTCTTTTGCAATTTGTATGGGGGCCCATTCTCTAGCCTGTCTTTTTAATAGTGCAAAGCTCCAACTTTCTAATAAATCCTTTTTTACAAAAAAGTCAAATATATGCACAGAGATAAAAAAAAGAATTGCATCCACGGAATACTCAACAATGAGTTAGCCTGGCAGCACAAATGAGTTTGTTGATCTTCAAAGAGTCCAAATTAATTTATATTATTGAATATGTGCAGTGATTCTATTTCCGTTTTGTTATGTTAAATAAGTTTCAAACAATAAAAATCAAACCACACATTTGCATAATATTTGAAGTCCTGGCAGTCAGTGGAACGCAGTTTGGAAACCAATAATTCAGCAGGCCATTTCCACCCTATGCACTGATTTCTCTCTACTGTTAACAGCCCTGGCGTAGTCTACCTTCTATTCCATCAATCCAAATTGTTCAAGATACAGCTCAATTCACACTTACAACAGGAAACGTTTCCAGATTAAGTTTACCCATACTAACACAGCAGCATGTACTATTTCTTATCTTCCATTGCATTTTTCATCATATCAATAAAACACCTAATTCACTCAGTGTAATTCATCATTGCAAATTTTATTGTTTCTTTGTAATGAAAGCATTTGAGCTCCTCTCTTCCAACCATCTGAGATCTTATAAAAAGTACATGGGTTTTCCCCCTCATATTGCAACCCAAGTGAATCATTGTGCAGTATATGCATGTATTGAAACAACATACTGTACCCCACAAATATGTACAAGTAAATGTTAAAATTTTTTAAAAAAAGTGCATGTATTGAAACAACATACTGTACCCCACAAATATGTACAAGTAAATGTTAAAATTTTTAAAAAAAAAGGAGAGAGAGAGAGAGAGAGTGAATTAGTGGTGTTTGGAGCCTGCAGGAACTTGGGAGCCTGCAGGAACTTTTTCTTTTGGGTCTGAGAATATCTACAATAACTTCTTAAATTCTTCTAGCCTGTCAATGATTATCTTGTAAAAAAAATTAAAAGGAAAAACACATACTTCCCAGTTATAAAAGAAAGCTGTTTTTACAGTGACAAATCATAATCATGATTGATTTATTTACGTTTCCATAGGAAAATCTAGTTTCATAAGTCAATATTTCTCAAACTGTTATGCTTACAGTCCTGGGGGTTCAGAAGAACAATTTCTCTCTCTTTTTTTTTTCCCTAAAGGGTCTATGTCTTTATACTCAAGTTTGGGGAAATATATATATGCAATATTCTAAAGTCTATTGTAACTGAAGATAAAAGCCTGTTGAGCCTGTCAATTACACACTTTTTATTTTTAAAAGCTTTAAAAATCATCAGGCATAGCCAAGAAAGTCTAAGTTTCAGTTGGGAGAAGTATTTTGATAGGAATTAGAAGGAAAAGAAATGAGTATACTGGCCAATAGATATGTGCTCCGCATAAAGCCCAGAAAGGAAGAACACAGAAGGAGACAGAGAGACGGATGGGAAAGACTGATAAATGATGCATCTGAGTACCATGAAGGAGAGAGAATAGACAATATGAGATCAGAGGAGGGATGATGCCAGGGGTGGAGATGTATTACCTTTAGCTCAATTTTATATTTAACTTTCATAACAATTATACACTTAGATATACACTTAGACCGAGCTGTAAACACACCATCCATCTCCATTTATCTAGTGCAGTTTATTTTGTTAATCACATAAAAATTCCTCAGAATTCAGTGTGTGTAAAACTGTGCCAGAAAATCTTTAACATTACATTATGCTAAATAAATCGCTTAATAAATGCTAAGAATATATTCTTTTCTATGAAATATGACCATTAATGTAATAGAAACAAATCCTCTTAAAAGGTGATTGTATTTTACAGTGTTTGGGCGTTTATGAGCATTGAAAGAAGTGGAGGGAGGAAGTTAGAAGCAATTTCAAATAATATTAGAAGTTCTTTTCGTACTCAGAAATAATGATGAATGAATAAAATGATATTTAGATTTTTAACTTACGTGAGGAAATTCAGACTTCAGGTTGTCATTTCAAATTAGAAGGTGTATTATTTTTCTTCAAGAGTCAGAAAGGATCTTTCTGATTTGGCACTGTTGGGAATTCACGAGGATATTAGGCTTTGATTTTAAAAAGGAAGTAGATATTTTCCGGCCAGTTCTTTCTCCAGGCTGCATTTATGTCTTTACAACTGACGTGCATGCCCATCATGTTCCTGTTTGCTCTCAGATCCATGCCTGGCTTTTACCCTGCTTTGCTCATAGTTCAAAAAGGCAAAACCTGAAAATTACATTGTCTAGGTTTCTATGCCCACCTCACACCCTTTTCCTTGGTTCTATGTAGCTATTCTGTGGCTTTAAATCCTCTGGACTACAGATCTGGCCAGGCAGCCTGTCCTCCAGGATTTAAGGTTCAGCCTGGTGAGCCAGATGCCTAAACTCTCAGGTCTCCCTTTCTCCCTCTGGGTGGTCCTGGCTCCTGATCTTTGGCCCTAACGTCTCTTCTCCATCTCCCCAGCCCTAAATTTGATAAAAGGCTGCCTGCAAGCCTTAACTCTGAGTTCCCATATGGTCCCCTTACTCCTCTGTAATTAGTTCTCTATGTTACATTCCCTATATTGAAATACATGATACAGATCCTGATTTTTTCTGACCGGAGGACAACAGATAAAACAAAGTTTGGCTGATATGTAATCTTTATATGTTATTTCACTATTTAAGGACTAGGAAGTGAGTGAGGGTTCCTTTACATATCCTCCCCACTATTATTTTTCTCATACATATTCCATGAAATTTTAAACTAAAAGGCATGCATAAAATTTAATACCATCAGATGATTTTTTTTTTTTGATTTGTGAACTGTTTTTATTTACCACAATATTGCATATCATTGGTTATTTAAAAAATATCCTCTCTTCAACAGTATATCAAATGCGGGAGGCAAACCAATTTGCTTCTAATATACCCATATGTCAAGAATCACTCTTGCCTACATTGTAGCTGATTTATACATTTAAAAAACAAACGAAGTATAGAATTAAATGTGATGAAAATGTTGAAATAATTTTGCTCTTAAATTCTGTATATACGACTATATCTAAAGCTTAAAATTACTGATTTTCAAGCCTATGATTTCCAGCTATATTCTACTGCACAGTTGTGATGCATGTCACTTAATTTGTTACTTAAAATGATTAAACAGTAACATTGGCAAATAATTTGCATTTAAATAAATTAGAACATTTTTCAATATTATTTTTGGAATAATATCTCAATCACTTGAGTTTCAGCAAGGTTTTTCTTCTCAATGGGAGCTAAGTAGGTTTCTTTAAATGGGGATGCAAGCAAGTTTGCATTGAACATCCTAGTTAGCTCACTTTTGTGATAGTTATTTACATTCCTGTGAGTAGCTGTTTGTTAAGTCATGTTGTCACCCACCGGATATTTGGGTCATTTCATCTTGTACAAGCCTGCCCCTTGTTAAATAAACTACAACTGCCCCATCTTCCTTATGCTCCTTGAACACGTCAAGCTTGAGCCTTCTGCACAGAAAGCTTTTCCTCAGTCTTTGTACTTCCGTTTGCCTGCATGTCTTTGCAAGTCTGGTCCAAGGTAGGGCTCAACCCTCTGTCTCACAGAGGCCTCCTTGACCACCCAATTACAACTGGATCTCCATCCCACCCCATGTCATTCACTCTCATCAAGTTTGTTTGTTTGTTTTCCCCCATAGCACAGATCACTGAAATTCTTTATCAGAAATGCTTATCTTTTTAATTACTTTCTGCCTCTGGGATGCAAATTCCATGAGAAGAATGATCTCATTTGTCTTGGTCTCTGTTGTAGGGCCAGCTCCTTAAAGAGTGGCTGAAATATAGTACGCACTGAAAAAAATTATTAAGCAAATGTGACCTATGACTTAATGTCGTATGAACATAAATAGGACCGATTCTATGTGTTGTGACAGGTTTCTTAATCATCTACCATAGCTAATTTAAAATCTAAACTTTTAACATATTGTCTGTCATATTATATAGGTAACAACATGTAAATTGAGAAAAGTTAAGATTGTTGTCAAACATTACTCAACTATGTAGTGGTGAATTCAGAATCCAGGCAAAGGTCTCTATACAACTAGTTGTATGTTTCCACCTATTATTATATAACACCTCCTTTAAGCATCAAAAAATATTAGTTAACATTATATTATAAATATAGATCAAAGAGGCATTATATCACTGTATCACAACATAGGCATATGATCTATGAAAATATAATTCACATTTATCATATGCTAATCTTACTAAATACCTGTTTAGACATAGTATTATTTCAACATTGAGAACTGAGAAAGGCTCTCATCAAGGAGAAGATGCTCATTTTGTCACTGCACTCCAAAAAGTTTCAGCTGGTGCATTTTTTTCCTTTGCATAAATTTTCCTGGCTCAAGCAGAAACTTTCAAAATGAGAACCTTGTCCATTCTATCCTGAGTAGCTCCCAAACCACTTAAATATGCTTGAAAACAGTCTTTTCATTCTGATTGTTGGGAAAGAAGGGATCTCTTGAATTTCATGTTTGTGTTTTCCTTTTTCTCTATTTTTTTGCCTTAAATGAAGGTGTCAAAGTAGATAAGGTGGAGGAATAGTTTTAAGGACAGATGGTGATATGTATAGATGAATTGGAAAGAAATGGAGATTGCATTTTAGGGATTGATTTAAATTAATGGGAATTCAGTTCCTTTTCAC
>NW_007732935.1:21638-23858 GCF_000696425.1 Galeopterus variegatus | reverse complement strand
AGAAATGGAGATTGCATTTTAGGGATTGATTTAAATTAATGGGAATTCAGTTCCTTTTCACATTCTCCAACTACGTCTTCTGCTTCAACTACCTATGTGGGGCAGAGATACAATATACAACAAAATTAGATGCAGAAATTGGGAAAAACAATTTAGCAGCTATTTAGACATCATGCAGCATGGAGTGAAAGAAAAATCATCACAATGCAGTGGCCCAAAGGGAACTATTGAATTTGCTGTTTCAGTACTTGGAGTATCAGTTGTATGGACTGTTCCTTTAATAACCTTTATGACTGCAGAATGTATTCAAACAAAAGCAACTGCTTACCGATATGTCCTAATATCCTAAATAACACCATCCAGACCTTGGAGAAATGTTTTTACACATCTTTCCTCTCCTCTTCCCACTTCCAATGTCTAATCAATCACCAAATCGATCTACAGTCTTTCTAAAACTCTCCATTCTCCTGCCGCCACCTTTATCCAGAGTGCTGCCATCGTCCCCTTGTACTTCTGCACACGTCTTCTGGTTCCTACACTTCCAAATTTACCTCTCCTCAATTCTTTCTCACAGTGGCTAGTGTGACTTTTTCTGTATAAATCAGTTTATATCACTCCCCTATTTAAAACCCCTGAGTAACATCCCATTGCATTGAGGTGGTCACAAGCCCTGGGTTATCAGACGTACCGCTCTGACCTCATCTAGTCCTACATCACACCTTGCTTATCAGGCTCCAGAATTCTTTCATGTTCTTGAAATTTTACTTGTTCTTGTCTGTTTGCAGGCCTTTATGCTTCCTCTCAGTATTCAGCTGGCTAACAATTTTCGGATTTCAGATTAAATATTATTTTATGATTGAGACTTTCCCTGACCCCTATTCAAAATTATTCTTTCATTTATTCTTTTTTTATAAACATATTTTTATATTACTTCATGCAATATGATGCTTTCAAAAATTATATAATTTTTATATGAGCATTTATAATAGAAGGCCTTAAAATAATGCCTGTCACATGATACTTCCTTCCTGGAGATTTTGATATGTGGATGTAGGAGGGGACCTCTTACTGTGCAGCTAAAAAATGAGATTAAAAGAGCTTAAAATATGTGATTTGGAAATAAATATTGATCATATCAGCAAGTAAGTGAATATTTCTATGCCCTCAATTTTGATCAGTTTAGACACCTAGCCTTTGGTAATTGAGAAAGTCTGGCTCAGAAGTTAAGCAAATGAAGAGAATATTAACTTTCTTAAAAATCTCCTCATGCTACTTCATATGGATTTATTAGAATTAGGGACAGGGAAAGGTATCTAATTTTATTCTGTACAAAGATGCCAGATCCAAAAATTTGCATTAATTGCACTAATAAAGTATTTGTTTAAGACACTCCTGCTATTATACGTAAGCAAAAATATCTAAAATTAACCACCACATTTCTGAAAATATTAATGATAACTTGTTGAGAAGAACTTTGATTCAATTTGCCTTTTAGTCTTACATAAATAAAATGTACTGATGTGCATATAATGCAACACAGATGTAGATATATACTGATTTGCAAAGTAGATTACCAGTATGAGAATATCATTTTGTCATTTCCAAATATGAACAATTATTTATACACATAAGTATGATTCAAGATATGGGAGGAAAACCAATCTTTTGAAAGTGTGCTTATAGCAGAATAAAATCAATGAATTAACTATTAGATACTTGCTTGAATATTCAGGTTTTGGGTACATTGGTTTGATAACTCTGAAAAGAAAAATTAAGTTCTATTTGTGCAACAATATAAGAAAAGATAAGAAGGTCTGATTTTCAGTGACCCATATGGATCTCTGAGTAGAACTGTTCTATACCAAAATTTGCATAGGGACAAAATTCTATTTTGGGACTGTAACATGGGTATTCTGTCCAATTCTAAGTTAATGTTTAAAAAGATAAGAATTTTTAGAGTCTCAGTTAAGCATTCATTGTCAGCACATGTTTTTTAAACTGAACACTGCTATCTGTAAGGGAATCAATTAAAAATATAGAAATATTTACTTTGTTAGTTTAAACTAAAGAATGGTGCTGACTTTTTCTTCCATATTTTTCCTCTTTTTAAATTTCAATAGCAATTTTTTTAAAAGTCAGAAAGTTTCTGTTGTTCTTCCTAACAATTACAATTCCAGACAACTGTTTTAAAAAGCTAAAGAATATTTAGATTGTAAACCA
>NW_007732935.1:16692-21237 GCF_000696425.1 Galeopterus variegatus | reverse complement strand
AAAAAAAAAAAGCACAAAAGTTTTTGCATAACCACTGGTATAGAAAGGATTGTTTTTAGCCATAAGACATTACCATACTGCTACATAGGGAAATTCTTAAGGTCATGTCTACTTAAATTTAGAAAACTCCTAGTTCATTACACATAATGCCTAATTATGCTGAAACCAAAATCAAGTTTATAATGACATAATCAAGGGGAGATTGAGAATGTAATACTTCACTTTGCTGCCTATGGTCTATACAGTCCAAGCACACATAAGAGCAATTCTATATTTCTAAATTACCTCCCTGAAACTCTAAGCTTTCTGAGGTTATGGGCCATATCTATTATTGGAGACCATCATATACTCACCATCTAATAAAATGTCTAACACACAATTAATCCTCATTAAATATTTGTTTCATGTATAAATACTATTTTAATACTAGCATTCTATATTTCCATGACTATATATAAAGACAATCAATATTAATTATTACATTCTTAATTCAACACATTCTTAAACTCGAGTTTCCTTTCCAGCACAAGCTCTCCTAACGTTACCATGAGGTCTAAGGAAAGGACAACCAGCAAGTATTCCAACCACGTAGTACTTCTGATTGGAAGCTGAAGGAGGCTGGAGGGAGGGAGGAACACACGTGGGGAGAGAGTAGTGGCTAGGAATACACCACACTCTCCTCAAAGGCAATGGTGTGCATATCTTGTTCACAACTGTATGGTATGATATCCTTACCACCAAGCCAGTGTTGAGCTTAGAAGTGACATTTAAAAGTCCATTTGCAGAAAAGGATAGTGTGTTGTATGGTATTACCAAATTATAATTGACAGTGAGAGATAGTAATGGAAAGATTACTAAGGGCTTTGGTCTCCTAAACTTGGACTCAAATCCTAACTCTGGGATATTGAGAAAATAAACCTGTTTCCTCTTCTCTAAAAATCAAACAAGAGTTAAGACCTTGTGGTACTTTTGTAAAGGATAAAGCATCTAGTAGAGAGTCTGGCACATAGTTTGTATCCAGTATACATCAGCAAAATGCATGTAAAGCATCTAGTAGAGAGTCTGGCACATAGTTTGTATCCAGTATACATCAGCTATTATAATTTTCTGTGTTTCCCTTTGGATTGCTGGGTATGTGTCCATATGAATATCCAATTTATATGGATGCAGAAATATGGTGAAATAGTCAAATGAATTGCATTTCCAATTTACATAGATAATCTCAGCATAAATGCTGCCAGGCCATGCCTTTTGCAGCTGTTATATTTAAATAATTCACCTAGTCATCAGGTAAAAACATGTACTCTGCATTAACTTTAAAGAAGTGCACAACAGTGAGCATCTTAATGAGTAACTTAACCTTTTATTCAGCCTCATTTTCTAGAGCTATTAATTTTAATCAAAAATTGCAGCCAACTATGGTAGAAATCTCTCACAGAGGCTAATGTATTCAATACTCACCTATGCTGCATATTAAAAAGCTCACTAATATGCACATGTGACAAGTTATCAAAATACTCAGTAGCAACGACAAGGATGACATAATTTTAATTAAAAATAGCTGAATTTGAAGAGGATTTGACATTCTGAAACTTGATGTATATAGATTACAAATAAGAAAAAATATATTTTATGGTGTGAATTATTAATTAGATGAGTAGTATTTAGTCAGGTGGATTATGTAAGAAAATTAAAACCATAACAAATAAATAACATTGGTAATCTATATGTTAAGCTCTTACTACAAAACAACAAAAGTTGGACTTTGCTCCAGAATTTTAAGATAAAAATTTTAAGAACTCTTACACTTTGCATAAAGATCAATGCATTAAAAGTATCGACCAAATGCTTACCATTAAGTTTTAACGTTAGCATTCTCATCAACGCCTTTCTTGGAGCTAATAAGGTGGCATGCAGCATCTCTGACCAGAGCAGCATAATAAGACCAAAACATACTTCTATGATAATGCTTTGACAATCTGTTAGGTAATACTGCAATTACTCCAGTCCATAAAGGGTGCAGGTTATTTGAAGGAAGTCCAGAGCATATTTTGTGTCAGCAAGATTAATTCACCTTTTATGCCAGGATACCCTTACTTTTTAAGCTTAATTATTTAGATTTTGTTCTTTGCTAAGTTCAACTTTTTGTTGCTTCGATCTCTTCCTTCTATCCCTGAAAAAAAAGTTCTTTCCTATTTTCTAAGATCCTTTTCTTAAGTGAATTGCCTAATGAATCCTGTTGAATGCAATAATCTATCTATCATCTATCTATCTATCTATCTATCTATCTATCTATCTATCTATCTATCTATCTATCTATCTATCTATCTATTTCCAATATTCATGAGATCCAAACTTATTGTCCCCCTTCCTGCCCGTGATGTGGGGGCCAGATTCATATTGTGAACATACCCATTACCAGCAATTGCTTTTGTACCCTTTGTCCCCTTCCAATTATCCCTCCAACCTCTCTCCCCCTTCCCCTCTCCCTTCAACTTCAATTTGTAGCCCTAGGAATGTTCTCTCCCTCTGTTGGATCATGGGACTACTGTGGTCTTTCTTTCCTGCCTTCCTTTCTCTCTCAGCTCCCACAAATGAGTGAGCACATGAGGTATTCATCCGTCTGTGCTTTGAATGCAATAATCTCGAACAAGCTAAATGAGGGCTTCAGGAGTACACAGTAAAGTGTGTTGGATCTCTGATGTCATTATATCACAAAGACAGTAAGCATTTTTCTAATCCATGCTTACGATGTTGATTTCTTAGATTTTACTCGGTCTTTCAGTTGCTAAATGCTTGAAAGATAATTCCCATTATACTTCTCTCTGCCCATCTTCTTTTTTCTAGAGCAATAAACTCACATTTCCTTTGTATATACCCAGTTAAGTGTCCTCTGTAATCCTAAAAGAATGCACCCAAGTGCCAACCAAGAATCTGTCTTATACATCGGTTCATACATATGTCTTTCAGATAGAGCATAAGTCCTAGAAAAACACAGTCTTCTTTGGTCTATTTTGTTCTCTGCTGTGTCTAGACTTCTAGAACATTGTGGGTTTGCAATAAAAGTATATTAAATAAATGAATACATTATATACTCTTCTGCACTAAGATTGATTCCTACTCCTACTAATTCATACCCCATCAAAATAAATTAAAATGATTTGAATTTACATGCTTCACAACAGTTGAGATCCATGACGTTATTTTTAACATGAGATAAATGCTTGCAGTCTTAGATACATAGTGGGACTTGCACACAATTTTCAAGGGATTTAAAAAGAAAGAAAAAAAAAAAGCATAACATACAGAAAAGAATACACAGACAGAAATCTTTTAGACCGAAAATTGATTTTATATTTTTTTACCTATTATCAGCTTTTCATCATTCTGTTATTTACTTTAGATATGTCATATAATCCTGACACCGTGGCCCTCATGTCCTTAAACTGGTGTTTCTCACATTAGAGTGCACACACAAATTCCCTGGATAGTTCACGTTGGATTCTTAGGTTCCCATCCTCAGAGATTCTGATTGTGTAAGCCTCAGTGTGGGGCCAGAGGAATTTTAACTCTTATACTCTGGAATCTGCCTGAGATAAACTTAGGCAAATAAAAAGCCCATTCTTACTTTATCCATCATATAATAAACTTAGAAACCACCTCGAGTATTAACAGGTCATGGAATTCAAAAATAATTTAATTTAAGGACAGCAGGGAAAAGTGTGATATGCCACCTCAGACCAATGCTACAAGCACAACCACAAATCATAATTACTTTACTATAGTAGCATAAAAATAAGGTTGGCCAGTCATGGCTCAAGTGCATTGTCCCATAACACGCCTTTTGGAAATGGAGGAAGTTGCCTTCTAGTCAAGATATGAAGAGGTAGGTAAATAAAGATGTATGTTAGTATTTGAAACATTCAATAACAATTGCATCCATAAAATACTATAAAATTGTTATTGTACATTTGAAATTGAAAAATTTAATGTAATTGGCAACCTTCTTTGAAACTGTTGTTTCTGGATATGTTGATTAAAGTAGATACTTAAAATTGGGAATGCACTTCAAGAAAATCAGTGTCATTCATTTCTTAGCTCTTTTAATAATATTTTGGAGTGCTTGAAGATTTTACAAAATTATCCTGCTACTCATACTTTTTCTTTTTAATAGAAGAGTGTTTTTATAATGCCCTGAAGTAGGAATTTTCTGTAATTTCAGTGAATTTCAAAGAAGTAACACTTGATTCATTCAGTTCTTTGATATTAATGAAAAAGAGGACATTTAACTAAAGCTTCACAAAGTGGTCATGATTTATTTAAATATGAATTCATGTTTTCAATCATATAAGTTCCAAAATTACATTTTAATAGATGTCTCCAAATTAATAAAAATAGCTTATTACAACAGAGTATGAGTGCTTTCAGAAATAAACATGAGTATATTACACGATGTCTCAACTGTCTCAGAAAAATGACTGAGAAATATGACTTAAATTGACTAAGCCAATGAGGTAACTCTATTTCAAAAAGAAAATAGAGTTT
>NW_007732935.1:14050-15774 GCF_000696425.1 Galeopterus variegatus | reverse complement strand
GCCAGCTCTGTTTAGACATTACCTTAGAGAGATGGGTGAGAACATATCTTGAAATTTTAAAGTGCTCAGATAAACCACTTTGGATCTTTGACAGAAGTAAAAGTGTACATGAGATTTGCTCACACATGGTACAGATTATGAGCGGACTGGGTGAATATAACCTGCCAAGTGTGGCTCAAGAGACTTGGAAATGCTCTGGTTGCCAAAAGCCATATTCTTTTCTGAAAACCTAATGATAAGAAAACCTAACCATTATAGCTTTGTAATAATGAAAGAAAATGCTTATTTATTTTACAGTTTGCAAAGAACTTTCCAATGTGCTGTTTAATTTTATCACCAAAGAAAGCCTGTGAGTTAACAGGGGTAATTTCTATTAATATTCTGATACAACTTGGGGAGATCACATAGCATGTCTGGAGAGTAAACAGAGGAACGAGCTTTAGACCAGATCTAATTAAAACACACATGCACACACACACAGTTTTATATCAAAATGAGAAAATACAACAATTTCAGAAAGCCCCTGTAAAAATGGATATTTCCTGTGAGAAGTAGCGTATCTAGAAACTGAATTACAGATGAATGTGATAAGATTGAGCAACTGTTGTTTTACATAGAAAAAGAATATGGGAGAATACTCAAAATTATCTCAAGCATACAATTGCAGCCATGAAAAGCTGCCTTCATTGGAAGTGTGAGTGGCCAGGAAGCAAGGCGGAGACCCCAAATAACTGGGACAGAGAAGTGTTCGGAANCCGGACACGGAAAAAAAAAAAAAAAAAAAAAAAAAAAAAAAAAAAAAAAAAAAAAAAAGAAAATAGAGTTTGAATGATTAATACATATTTGAACAAAAATTAAACTGCCATAGCTCATAAAAATAGCAAAGATCAAATAAAGCATTATTAAGTCAGGAAAATATGCATGTCATTATAGAAATCATATCATTCTAATAATCAAGAAAATTATTGTAAATGAAGTAGTTGGCATCTTTCATGGAATTTTAGTTCCTTTGAATCAGATCCAGGCTTAGCACTTTTGAATACCTCCTAAAGAAGAAAGTGAATTTATAAAAGGTATATTTTGTTCGTTTAGACATTTCCTTTTTTTTTTTTTTTTTGGCAGCTGGCCAATGTGGGGAACTGATCCCTTGACCTTGGTGCTATAAGGCTGAGCTTTAACCAACTGAGCTATCCGGCCAGCTCTGTTTAGACATTACCTTAGAGAGATGGGTGAGAACATATCTTGAAATTTTAAAATGCTCAGATAAACCACTTTGGATCTTTGACAGAAATAAAAGTGTACATGAGATTTGCTCACACATGGTACAGATTATGAGTGGACTGGGTGAATATAACCTGCCAAGTGTGGCTCAAGAGACTTGGAAATGCTCTGGTTGCCAAAAGCCATTTTCTTTTCTGAAAACCTAATGATAAGAAAACCTAACCATTATAGCTTTATAATAATGAAAGAAAATGCTTATTTATTTTACAGTTTGCAAGGAACTTTCCAATGTGCTGTTTAATTTTGTCGCCAAAGAAAGCTTGTGAGTTAACAGGGGTAATTTCTGCTAATATTCTGATACAACTTTGGGAGATCACATAGCATGTCTGGAGAGTAAACAGAGGAATGAGCTTTAGACCAGATCTAATTAAAACACACATGCGGGGCCGGCCGGTGGCGCACTGCTACAGTGCGCCGCTTGGGAAGCGCGGCGGCGCTCCCGC
>NW_007732935.1:11133-12917 GCF_000696425.1 Galeopterus variegatus | reverse complement strand
CTTCATTGGAAGTGTGAGTGGCCAGGAAGCAAGGCGGAGACCCCAAATAACTGGGACAGAGAAGTGTTCGGAAGGAAATGGGATACAAAATAAAATTTCTCTTTCTTTACATTTCTGCCTGTAGGTATTGGTTAAAAATAGCAAAATTTTAAATAGATATTAATGACCTTTTTACTTAGACTCAAAAATAAAATTCTCTGTTTTTATGTACCAAAATTATGTGTAATATCTTTCTGCTATGTTCGTATAGTAGGCATTTTTTCATCACTACTAAAAAAGGCATATTAATGTTATAAAAGAGACCTTTTGTTGCAGGCAAAACTTGTCAGCCCATCAGGCTAATTAGTTAGCTTGCAGCCATTTAGTCTGTCTGGGCCTCAATTTCCTCTTTTGCAAACTGGAGAGAGCAATGTCCCTCATAGTGTATTCAAGGTTAAGTAGAATAATGGATATTAAAGTGCTTATGAAATTCTGTAATCCTATGCATAAAGTATTATTACAAGAAATAGGTAGCATTTGGGTTACCCTGTTTTCGTTTCACCAACGAGGTCTAACATAGGTGAGAGTTACGGAAGGAATGTGAAGGTTGTCATTTTTAATATTTCTTCCTGGGATCAGTTGGCTGGTTCTGATTCCTAAAGAAGATGATGAGGCTGAGGAGGACATATAAGACCTTATTCCATGCTCGACCTGTTTCTCAGCTCTTATTCTGTCTTAGAGACTTCTGAGATGAAACTGAGGGTAGCTGGAAAGTATTTCTAACATGAAAGATGTTTGAATACTGACCTAAGGAATCTTTCACTCAGTTCTAATAGAATTGGCAAGTGTGGCCCAAAATGGAACACATAGTCCATTTCTTCCTTCACTTGTTTTAGGCAGTGAGGCATATATTCTTTTCTTTACATAAATTTTAAACGATTCAAGTTCGAATTCCTCTGGTGTTCATGGTAATAGACTTAAAACTCAGTATTTTTATTCACTGAATACAGATAATTTTACTTTTATCACTTACTCTTCCCCTTCTAAATTATTTCTTCAATGATCATTATTATTTTTGATCTATTGATTACTTTATCAACTTTGAAAATAAATACATAATATATCTGGGGATTGTTCCATCAACTGTAATCATTACCTTTTATTTTTCCCTCTCTCAATTTCGCTGCCCACATTCTGCAGCTATATTTTCACTGCATTGTCGAGCTCATTAACATCTGCATTCTTTCCATAACCATAACAGAGCTGTGTGTTGTCCACAGGTTGGCAGAAACTTTAAAAAACAATAAAGATAAATTATATTGTCAAAAATATATAAACTTTGCTTAATGTTAAATCAAGTGCACCAGGACATATTCTTCTTTATTATTTCAATGCTTATTTCACAGTCCACTTAAAGGGAAGTGTTTCTAGCATTAGAGGCCAATGACTTTTTTTCTTTTTATACATTCAAATAATTGTTTAAAATTATGTCTCATTTTTGTTTGTTCAGACTTCAACTACAAGTTTTAGTTTTTCTCTGAATTTTTAACTAGTGTTTTTATTCACATTAGTCAGGTTTTTGTCATAGATTCAAATATTTCCATAATGTATTTTATATTATTTGTTGAGCAAATGTATTTTGCCTACTAGTCATGAAAATGTCCTCCTGCATCCCGATCCTTTAGTACCAGTTGTTTTATAGGCTACACCTGTCACGTGCTAGGCACTTTGCTGGGTAGTATGAATTCAATGGTGAGTAAGAACAGATACGTGTCCTGCCTTCCATGGGCATTTGTTGGGGGGAA
>NW_007732935.1:7870-9628 GCF_000696425.1 Galeopterus variegatus | reverse complement strand
ACAAGATAAATACAAAAATTGAGACTATTTAGATACTTTTATGAAAATTTGAATTTGTCACACAAATTTATTATGCTTTATTAAAATATTGAGCTAGGAGGGATTGAAAATAATACAAACAAAAAATAATAAAAGGCATCTTTCTCCACAGATAGTTTGGGTAACTGGCCACTGCTACTATACATGTCAAGAATGTATTGAAATTGGATAAAACCAATCAAAATTTTGTGGGGGTTCAAAACACTTTAGTAAGTAATCTATCAGGAAGACATAGTTGGATGCCTCAAAAACAGACCTCCTAACTGTAGGTTTGGAATAAAGTCTCCTACATCTTAATGTTAACTATCTATTGGCACTTTTGATTCAACCCCATGGCAATGTCACCTATATGTTAATATTAAGTATCTACTAGAACTTTTGGTTAAAACCACATGGCAGCCTAAGAAGCCCAGAAACAGATCTACAACAAATACTTTGAAGTTTGGGGAAGGTATAAAAAAAATCTAATATATTACTGAGCTCATGAAGTAAAAAGGATGATCTAAATTTTACCCTAGTCAATTCAGAGGCTGGAAGAAAAGGAAAGCCAGAAGATTAAGCAAGTGAAATAACGTGGTGACATCCACATCTGAGTTCTTAGACCAGAAAAATATCCTAACAGCTGAATGTCAGTTACACGGCTTATCTTATTTCTCTCATTGTTTTGAATGCTAAGGATTTAAGAAATGACTTCTAAGTCTTTCTTCATTTAGAGTTGAAGCTATAGTTTTTCCTCCACCCATTTATCATTTTTTTTTTTTTTGCAATTTTTATTCTGTTACGGGGTTTTGTCTTGCTATATTTTTGCTATTAGTCTAAGCCTACTCATTACCTTTGCACATCTAGTCAGCATATAAAAAATATTTTAATAATTTATTTCCTTCTTTGCTATTGTGCTACAGAAATTACATATTTTTAATTATTTCTTAATTTAATGGCCGCTACAGTGTTTGATGAAAACAAGCTCCCAATCACCCATTTCTATATTACTCCCGTTTACAAATTAAGGTAAATTTGCTTTTGAGCAATGTGTGACCTATTTCCATTTCTATTAAACTTCCACTTTAGGCTTAGTTAGTGGGTGTTATTATAAATTTATTGGAACTAAGAATATTGACTATTGAATTTACTGACTTGAAAGTTCAACCTTCATGCTGAAATGACCAGCGTCTGTTTCCATAGAGAGAAAGCACGTACCTTTGTAATCCCTAATGTGATTACAGAGCAATGTTCTATTTTCTGCTTCACAATTTGTTGGGCTCAACACCAAATGTGACTTCTTGGAAGTATATTTTCTTCATTTGCTGTTAACAATTCTTTGCAGTATCTCCACTACACAGCCTGTGTTAATCTTATTCTATTTATTGCCTTCACTTTCTACATTATAATCCAGCTTGTTAAACTGCCTTGAATGGCTTATGATTCTGGACCCGTAATTATTCTCTCTTTTTAACCCTGTATTATCCACTCATTTGACTATCTATTTCGTTTATTTTCATAGTCCTCCCAAAGAGGATGGAAGTAAAACAAAAGAACAGAAAAATAAATCTTCACAACCACATTTTATATTATATCTTACCTGGCTCAAAAATATCTAGTAACCATCACTAACTATTGCTACTCACAGTTACCCCATTGTTTATGTACAACCAAGTCTTTGCTTATATCTCAACTCTTATTAACTCAGCTTTTTGTGCTGGTGTCTATTCAATTTTTTTT
>NW_007732935.1:2422-7176 GCF_000696425.1 Galeopterus variegatus | reverse complement strand
CATCCTGGAAATCCTGACTTCAGAAATGTCTTACCCAACACAGAGAGGTCAGACCCTGCTCAGCAGAACCATAGGAATGCATGTGATTGAAACACCAAACTAGATTAAGTGCAAACTTCTTCCCAAGTTCCTAGTTAAAGCAGGTTTGTGCAGGGCCATGGAAGTATCACTCTCTCCCCGCTGAATATGTTTCTTTCTTCTTCTTTTCTTTGTTAAAATATTTTGATCATTTTATTTTAACTGTTGGAAGAAAGGACTAGTTGTTTTATATTTGTAAGCAGTTCTTTCTGGACTTATAATGGATGTTCTTGATTTTTTTCCACTTTGTTACAGGTCTTTAGAGATTGATCACACTATTTCACCAGATATGAGAGTACTTCTTAGTTTGTGGAAAAATAGAATTAAAAGACAATAAAAATCTTTCGATGAATTTTTTGAAGTACCCTGGTGTTTCTATAGCACTTTGAAGTCTTTGGAATAAGGGTGCCCTAAAATTAGTAATATGACTTCATTCTAAATTATTCTGAAATGTGATTTACTTTTCCTTTCTTCCCCCATTAACTTAAACAAAAGTAAGATGTATATGTTAACAAAAATGTGAGACTATTATGCCAGAACTCAATCATGTGAACAATCAAACATTCTTGCATATGAAATTTTATCAAAAACACTGAAAAGCTGGGAACCATTGATTTTACACTTCCTGCCACACTACTTCAGATCAGCATTAATTCATATTGTCTTTTTTTTTCTTTGACAGTTTTTGTATTGAAACATAATTGATTATATTTGTTGGGTACAGAATTAAATATCAATACCTGTGTACAGTATGTGGCGATCAAATCTGGAATATACTCATGTTTACAAAACGTGATCAATCTTTGTGACCCATAACTAATTTCTCACTAACTACCCTTTCCCTCCCCTTTCCCACCTCTAATAACCACAGTTCTGTTCTCTTTTTTTGAAAGTTCAGTGTATTATTGTGATTGCTTCTTTCTTTCATTCTTTTCTTTCTTCATTCTAACTCCCACTTATGAGTGAGAAAATAAAGTATTTCTCTTTCTGTGCTTGGCTTATTTTACTTAACATAATTTTCTCTAAGTTCACCCATGTTTCTGCAAATGCCAGAATTTCATTCTTTTTTTATGGCAAAGCAGTATTCCATTGAGTATATATACCATATTTTCCTTATCCAGTAGTCTGTCAATGGACATTTAGGTTGATTCCAACTCTTGGCTATTGTAAAAAGAGTTTAAATAAACATGGGAGTGCAGGTATCCCTTTGACGTGATTTCCATTCGTTTGGGTATATACCCAGCCGTGGGATTGCTGGATCCTATGGCAGTTCTACGTGTACTTGTTTAAGGATGCTCCATACTGTTTTCCATGAAGGCTGTATTAATTTACAGTCCCACCGACCTTGTAGGAGAGTTCTTGTGTCTCTTGGCCATTTGTATATCTTCATATAAGAAATGTCTATTCAGCTCCTTTGCCCATTTTAAAATCAGGTTACTTGTTTTCTTACTGTTGAGTTGTTTAACTTCTTTGTATATTCTGGATATTAATCTCTTGTTGGATGCTAAATTTGCAAATATTTTCTCCCATTCTGTAGGTTTTTTTTTGTTCTGTTAATAGTTTCTTTTACTGTGCAGAAGCTTTTTAGTTTGGTATAATGCCATTTGTTTATTTTTACTTTTGTTGCCTGTGCTTTTGGTGTCTTATTCATAAAGTCTTTTCCCAGTCCTATATCCTGAAGTGTTTCCTGTTTTCTTTTAGGAGTTTTATTGTTTCAGGTCTTATATTTAAGTCTTTAATCCATTTTGAGTTAATTTTGGTGTATGGTGAGAGGTACAGGTCTAGTTTCATTTTTGTACATATGGATTTACAGTTTTCCAAGCACCATTTATTGAAGAGGCAGTCTTTTCCCCAATGTATGTTCTTGTTTCCTTTGTCAAAGATCAGTTGGCTATAAGTATGTGGTTTGATTTCTGAGTCTCCATTCTGTTCCAGTGGTCTGAGTGTCTTTGTTTATGCCAGTACCATGCTGTTTTGGTTACTATAGCTTCATAGCATAGTTTGAAGTCATGTAGTGTTATGCCTCTGGCTTTATATTTTTTGCTCATGATTGCTTTGGCTATTTAAGGTGTTTTATTTTTATTTTTATTTTTTTTTCGTGACCGGTAAGAGGATCGCAGCCCTTGGTGTGGTGTCGCCCACACCGCATGAGCACACCGGCAATTCCTATATAGGATCCGAACCTGCGGTGGGAGCATCGCTGTGCTCCCAGCGCCGCACTCTCCCGAGTGTGCCACGCCACGGCCCTAAGTTGTTTTATTTTTCCATATGAATGTCAGACTTGTTTGCTCAGTGTCTGTGAAGAATGTCATTGTTATTTTAATGGGGATTACATTGTACTTATGTGTAGTTCACTTTGGGTAGTACGGACGTTTTCACAATGTTAATTCTTCCAATCCAAAAGCTTTCCATCTTTTTCTGCCCTCTTTAGCTTCTTTCACCAGTGATGTGTAGTTCTCATGGTAGAGATCTTTTATCTCCTTGGTCAAATTGATTCTTAGGTATTTCAGTTTTTTGGCAACTATTTCAAATGGGCTTGCTTTATTGGTTTCTTTCTCTGCTAGTTTGTTATTGGAGTGTACTACTGATTTTTGCAGAGTGATTTTATATCCTGTAACTTTACCGAATTTGTTTATCAGCTCTAAGAGTTTTTTAGTAGAGGCTTTAGTTTTCTATATACGTAGGATCATGTCATCTGCAAACAGGGAGAGTTTGACTTTGTCATTTCCAGTCTGGATGCCTTTGATTTCTTTCTCTTACCTGACTGCTCTGGCTAGTACTTCCAATATTATGTTAAATAGGAGTGGGTTATATAGAGTGGGCATCTTTGTCTTCTTCCTGTCTTTGTCTTGTTCAGGATGATATTGGCAGTGGGTTTCTCATACATGGCTTTTATTGTGTTGAGATAATTTCCTTTTATACCTAATTAGATAAGAGTCTTTACCAAAAACGAATGTTGAATTTTGTCAAATGCTTTTTTTTCCCCGCATCTATTGAGATAATCATATGGTTTTTGTCCTTTATTTTGTTTACATGGTGTATCACATTTATTGACTTGACATGTTGGACCATACTTGCATCTCTGGGATTAATCCCACTTGATCATGGTGTACAATTTTTTAAATGTGTTGCTGTATTCTGATTGATAATATTTTGTTGAGAATTTTTGAGTCCATATTCATCAAAGTTATTGGCCTGTAGGTTTTTGTATGTTTGTTTGTTTTTTCTATTTGTATCTTTTTCTGGTTCTGGTGTCAGAGTGATGCTGGCCTCATAGAATGAGTTTGGGAGAATGGCCTCTATTTCAATTTTCTGGAATAGATTGAAGAGAATTGGTACTAATTGCTCTTTAAAGGTTTGGTAGAACTTAGCAGTAAAGCCATCTGGTTCTGGGCTTTCCTTTGTTGGGAGACTGCTGATTACTGCTTGAATCTCATTGTTTGTTATTGGTCTGTTCAGGTTTTTTATTTCTTCTTGGTTCAGTCTTGGTAATTTGTATGTGTCCAGAAATTTACTCATTTATTCCAGGTTTTCATATTTGTTGGTATATAGTTGTTTATAATAGTCTCTTATAAATCATTGTATTTGTTTGGTATCAATTTTAATGTCTCCTCTTTCATTTCTAATTTTTGTTATTTGTGTCTTCTCTCCTTTTTTTCTAGCCATGCTAATGGTTTACCTACTTTGTTTATCTTCTCAAAAAACCAACTTTTCATTTCATTGATCTTTTTAATCACATTTTTGGGTCTCTATTGCGTTTAGACCTGCTCTGATCTTAATTATTTTTTTCTGTTTACTAATGTTTGGGTTGGTTTGTTCTTGTTTTTTCTAGGCCTTTGAGGTGTGTAGTGTTAGGCCATTTATTTGAAAACTTTCTATTGTTTTGATGTAAGCATTTATTGCAAGAAACTTTCCTCTTAGTAATACTTTTACTGTCTCCCACAAGTTTTGGTATGATGTGTTTTTATTTTCATTAGTGTCAAGGAATTTTTTTGATTTCCTGTTTAGTTTCTTGTTGGACCCATGGGTCATTCAGGAGCATGTTGTTTAATTTCCATGTGTTTGTATAGTTTCCAGAGTTTCATTTGTTATTGAATTCTAGTTTTAATCCACTGTGGTCTGAAAAAATACATGGGATAATTCCAGTTTTTTTGAATTTGTTGAGACTTGATTTGTGGTCTGAAAAAATACTTGAAATGATTTCGTTTTTTAAAAATTTTTTGAGACTTGATTTGTGAACTAACATGTGGTTTACACTGGAGAAAGTTCTATGTGCCAATGAGAAGAATGTATATTCCTTAGTTGTTGGAAGAAATGTTCTGTAGATATCTACCAAGTCCAGTTTGTCTAAAGTGCCATTTACATCCCATGTTTCTCTGTTGCTTTGTTGACTAGATGTTCTGTCCAATACTGAGAGAGGTGTATTCAGGTCCCCAACTAATATTATAATGGGGTCTATCTTTTTCTTTAGGTCTAATAGTTTTTGCTTTATATATCTGGCTATTCTGGTGTTGGGTGCATAAGTATTTATGATTGTTATATCTTCTTGCTGAATAGATCCCTTTATCATTATGTACTGGCCTTCTTTTTCTCTTTTTATGGTTTTTCGTTTAAGGTCTATTTTATATGATATAAATAGCTACTCCTACTCATTTTGGTTTCCATTGGTGTGGAAT
>NW_007732935.1:1228-1856 GCF_000696425.1 Galeopterus variegatus | reverse complement strand
GTCTATTTTATATGATATAAATAGCTACTCCTACTCATTTTGGTTTCCATTGGTGTGGAATATATTTTTCTGTCTCTCCAGTATTCATCCGTGTGTGTCTTTATGGGTGAGGCGATTCTCTTGAAGACAGCATGTAGTTGAGTCTAGCTTTTTAATCCAGTTAGTTAGTCTGTGTCTTGAATGGGGAATTTAATCCATTTACCTTTAGGGTTGATAATGAGAGGTACACTCTTACTCCTGTCATTTAATTGCCATTTGTATGGTTGATTTAAATATCTTTTGTTCCTTTCTTTCCCTTTTACTGTTTGTCTTTGATTTTCATTGGTTTTTTGAGGTGATGTGGTACAGTTTCTTTCTCTTTCTTATTTGCATATCTGCTCTACCAGTGGTGTTTGTTCTTTCTATTGTATTTGTGGTGGGGATTATCATTTTCTGAGTTCCAGGTGCAGGTCTACCTTAACGATTTCTTGTAGAGCTGTTCATGTGATGGTGAACTCCTGAATCTTTTGTTTCTCTGGGAAATACACTATTTCCCCTTCATTGCTGAAGGATAACCTTGCTGGGTAAAGTACTAGCTGGAAGTTTTTTTCTTTTAGTATTTTGAATATATAATCCCAGTCCCTTCTGG
>NW_007732935.1:0-890 GCF_000696425.1 Galeopterus variegatus | reverse complement strand
AGTACTAGCTGGAAGTTTTTTTCTTTTAGTATTTTGAATATATAATCCCAGTCCCTTCTGGGTGTAGAGTTTCTGTTGCGAAATCTGCTGTTAGTCTGATGGGGATTTCTTTATAGGGGACTTGACACTTTTCTCTTGCTTATTAGAATTCTCTCTGTCTTTGACTTTTGACAGTTTGACTATGATGTGTCTCAGAGAGAACCTTTTTGGATTGAATATGCTTGGTGACATTTGATCCTCTCAGATCTGGGAGTCCATATCTCTACCAATACTTGAGAAGTTTTCCATTATTATTTCATTGAGTATGTTTTTGATGCCTTTCCTTTCTCCTCCCCCTCTAGAACACCCATGATTCGAATGTTTGTGTGCATAAGGTGATCTGCTAGCTTAGATTTTCTTCATTGTTTTAAATTCTTTTTTCTTTGTTTTTGTCTGCTTGAGTTATTTCAAAAAGGCTGTCTTTGAGGTCAGAAATTCTTTCTTCTGCTTGTTCTAACCAGCTGCGGACACTCTTAATTGTAGTTATTAATCCATTGAGCAAATCTTTCGGTTCCAGGAGTTAAGCTACATTCTTTTTTATGGAATTTATCTTTTTGTAAATTTCCTCCTTCAAGTCCTGGATTGTTTTTCTTGATTCATTGTGTTGTCTAACTAAATCTTCTTGTATCTCACCAAGTTCATTTAAGATGCTTACTTGAAATTCTTTTGCAGACATTTCAAGGTTTTCCTGCTCTACGAGGTCTGGTAATTGAGAATTGTTGTATTCCTTTGGTGGTGTCATATTTCCTTGTTTTTTTCATATTTCTAGTCTCTCTACAATGATTTCTAGATATCCGGTTAAGCAGTTGCTTCTTCTATTACTTTGAAGTGGGCTTTGAGGAGAGAGACTT
>NW_007732934.1:119621-121724 GCF_000696425.1 Galeopterus variegatus | reverse complement strand
GAGGTTTCGGTGATGGGACATAATAATCAACTACATTATATATTGACAAAATAAAAATAATAAATAAATAAATAAATAAATAAAGATGAGGATAATTTTATTATAATTTAATGACAAAACAAGCTTCACTGGACTTTTTTTGGTCAAGAAAAGACAAAGCTTTTGTGAATATGAAAATAGCAATAAACCAAATAATGATGGTATGATTGCAAATAAATAAGAAACCAAAAGAGTTTCTACTACTCTTTTACAGTTATATCATATGTATTTGATTTTGTAAAGTGTTAAAACCAAAGTATGTTATTTTGGAAGATGTACTATCCAAAGAAGCAATAAACATTACTCTTTAAATGCCATTTACAAAAAATCAGAAAGAAGTTAGTTCAAAACTAAAAGAATTTTTTAAAGTATTGAATTTAAAAAGCCAACAGGAGAAATATTAATCCTTTGCATGTTCTTATAATGTAGCACTTTATGTTGCTAAGACTAAACAAATGCATTCAATTGTCAAGACCATAGTCAAAGACTGCATCAAAGACGTTTTCTCGGAAATGTGGTTGATTCTGCAGCAATGACACCATAGGTCAATGTATTCAGCACTCGTTGACAAAATGGAAGACAAACTCATAGAACAAACAAATATATAAACCATTTTTATTGCAACTTGATAAATGTGCTTTATTTACAGTACCATTGCTTACAAGTGTAATTATCTCTGAATGGTATAACACTAGAAAAGATTGTATTATTTAAAACATTATTAAAAATAAGTTTTGTGTAGAACAGCTGCAATCATTCTGAGGTAGGTATCCAGATTGGGGAGTTTACACCATAATGCCTCTAGAAGCTAAGAAATACCAACCCAGTCAAAACCAAACAATGATGAAAAAAAAATACACACACACACACACAACCAGGGACCTCAGTTCAACAACTGCACAGAGCTGAATTCTGCCAACCATCCAGATGAGCTCAGAAGTACATTCTTCACTAAAGCCACCAGGTAAGAGCCCAGTCCAACTGGCACCTTTCATTTTTCTAGCTTTATCAAGGTATAATTGATGAGTACAAATTGTATATATTTATAGTGTATAATGTGATGTTTTTTATATATGTACATTGTGAAGTAATTACCACAGTCAAGCTAATGGATATGTTCATTACCTCACATAGTTATCTTCTCGTGTGTGTGGTGAGAACATCTAAGATCTACCCTCAACAATTTTCAAGTATAAATTATTATTAACCAAAGTCACCATGCTGTACAATAGATCTCCAGAATTTATTTACCCTGTCTAACTGAAACTTTGTACCATTTTACCAACACCTCCCCATTTCCAATTCCTCATCCCTAGCCCCTAGCAACCACCATTCTACTCTCTGCTTCTATGAATTTGACTTTTTTAGATTCTACATAGGAGTACAAGTGAGATCATGCTGTGTTTGTCTTTCTGTGCCTGACTGATTCCATTTAACCTAATGTCCTCCAGGTTCATCCAGTTGTCACAAGTGACAGGGTTCCCTGCTTTTTTAAGGCTGAATATTATTCCATTATGTATATATATCACATTTTTTTTTATCCAGTCATCTATCAATGGACATAGATTAATTCCATATCTTGGCTATTGTGAATAATGCTGTAGCAAATATGGGTATGCAGATATCTCTTTGACATATTGGTTTCATTTCCTCTGGATATATACCCAGAAGTAAGATTGCTGGATCATATGGTTGTTACATTTTCAATTTTTTAAAAAACATCCATACTGTTTTTCCATAATGGCTGTACTAATTTACATTCCCACCAGCAGTGTACAAGTGCGCCCTTCTCTCCACATCTTCGCCAACACTTGCTATCTTTCAACTTTTTGATTATAATCATTGTAACAAGTGTCAGATGATATCTCATTATGGTTTTAATTTGCATTTCCCTGATTATTAGTGATGTGGAGCACCTTTTCATGTACCTTTTGGCCATTTGTATTCCTTCATCTGAGAAATGTCTACTCAGGTCCTTTGCCCAATTTTTAATAAGGTTATATGTTATAGTTTTTGTTTGTTTGTTGTTTTGTTTTGGTTTTTGCTGTTGAGTTGCTCGAGTTT
>NW_007732934.1:116370-118858 GCF_000696425.1 Galeopterus variegatus | reverse complement strand
TTTTTATGTTAGGTAAAAATTAAAATTAATGTTCTAAAATTGATGAAACTTTTAAAATTTCTTCTTCTATTACTGTCACCATAAATGAGACTCATTTTTCTACTATGAATATCATTGATAAAAACAAAGAAATAGTGGAGATATATACTTCATGCAAAAAATACTATTGAAATCCAACCTAAATTAGGTAAAATTAAAAAGCATGAAAAAGGTCATTTGTTGCACTAACGATATTTGTATTAGTCCATTTTTGTGCAGCTATAAGAGAATACCTGAGACTGGGTAATTTATAAAGAAAAGAGGTTTATTTGGCTCACAATTCTGGAACAGCTGCATCTGGTGGAGGCCTCAGGCTGCTTCTACTCGTGGTGGAAGGTCACAGGCAGCCAGTGGGTGCAATAGCACATGGTGAGAGGAAGCAAGAGAGAGAGAGGGGAGGTGCCAGGCTGCTTTTGAACAACCAGCTCTCCTGGGAACTAACAGAACCAAGAATTCACTCAGTATCTGCCTCCCACAACCCCCCAGAAGGTATTAATCTATTCATGAGGAATCCACCCCCTATGACCCAAATAGCTCTCAACAGTGCCACACTGGGGATCAGATTTCAACATGAGCTTTGGAAGGAAAATATATTCAAACTCTATCAATATTGATATACACAATATTTGTTCTATATGTGCATATAGGTTGTTTGTTTAAAAACAATATTTTTAGAGCAGTTTTAGGTTCACAGCAAAATTGACAGGAATATACAGAAATTTCCCATATACCCCCTACTCCCATATGTGCATAGCCTTATCCATTATCGACATCCCCCACCAGAGAGATACATTTGTTACAACTGATGGACTTTCATGGACACATCATCATCACCCAAAATCATAGTTTACATTAGGGTTCACCCTTGATGTTGTACATTTTAAGGGTTTGCACAAACATATAATGACATGTATCTATTATAGTATCATACAGAGTATTTTCACTGCCTTAAAAGTCCTCTGTTCTCTGCCTATTCACCACTGTACCCACTTCATCCCCACCCCCATCAATTACTGATCTTTCTACTTTTAACATATGAAATTGCTATTTCACTAATAATTTTGCTTTGTTATGACTGAGGAGTAACAAAAAGTTATGAGCATAATACTGATTTTCCATATTAATTAGTTTATGGGTTTTCACTCAATAATACGTACAGTTATTGTATTTGTTTTCTTTTTCTCCATGTTATATTTGTTTTGATTATATTTATTCAAATGAAACTTTATGTCTGTTGAATATAATAATTTGGGTTTGTATTTTGGATGTCTTTTTTATGTTTCATTTTTATAGTACTTAACTTTCATTGTAATTTTTCCATGACATTTTAGAAATTTTAAAATTGATACCTCTCCACAGAGAGTTGGAAAAGCACTTTTAAAAAGTTATCTATACCTCACCTGGTTCCCCACACCCTAAATCCAGACCTATTAAATTTAGTCTGTGGAGTTGTCCAAGCATCTGTGTTTCTTTTGTTTTTTTTATAAATTCCTTAAATGAGTTTAATATGCAGCCTGAATAGTATGAAGTAATTGTGAGGCAAAACCAGAGCTTTGATATAAGCCCCAAAACTGTAGGGATTGTAGAGATGTAGGAAGTGTGATCCTTTTATTCATGGTCTCTTCTATTTTTTTTCTTTGCTTTTGTAAAATATGATTCATTATTCTGGCAAAACAAAACAAAAACAAAATTCCATTATTGAGGACATGGCTCTTTTCCTGTGGGATGCTTAAGGACGGCACGCAGAGAGAGTAACTTGCAGAAGACAGGACCTGGCATGAGGATTCTGCCAAAATGGAAGGGCTCCTGTCTCCGATGAGGACCAAGGAGAGTTCCTGGTTAAGACCATGGTGGCCTGTTTTAGTTAACCATGTTGGAAGATGAAATGGTAGTTTCTATAGAAGAGACGAAAAGAATACGAGAGTCATGACATATAAACTCCTGGGAGCTCATTAACCTGGAAACTGAAGAAAGAACCAGAAGCAAACTCTCCGGAGCCTAGGCCCACTCGGGATGCTAATCAAAGAAATCAAGACCCCAGGGTTCTAAGATGGCGACGGGTCTGGAGCGGCCGTGACAGGAGACAGCACGATCCTGTGAGCTGTGCGCTGTGACACCAGAGTATTGATAGCATTTCCAAGAGAAACAAAAGGCGAATAATTCTTTCAACAACGATCCTACATCGACAAACAAGCGGCAGCAGGTTCAAGGTTTTGGGGCCGACACAGAGGAGGACTCCTGAGAGCGCCCAAGCCCGGCTGCAGGAATGAGTGATCAGCCCAGACAACAAAAGCCAGGAAAGCCAGCAAAGGACTGCGCAGAGGCGGAGTGAAGCATGCCAGACCGGCCCAACTCTGCGAGCTCTGTGAGTCACCCTCAGCCCAGCCACACTTGCGGGGCGAAGCCCGACTGCTCCCCGCCCGCCTGGCCCCCGCTCACCACACCAGGC
>NW_007732934.1:98759-111626 GCF_000696425.1 Galeopterus variegatus | reverse complement strand
GTGATGGGCCATAATAATCATATACATTGTATATTGACAAAATAAAAATTTAACGCAAAAATAAAATTCCATTATTGAGCAAAACAATATCTCAGAACAGAAAACCCTTCCCTAAGAAGAAGCTACCTTAAAATTAAAAAGGTTGTCATAGAATGAGAGCCCTAGATATGTCTTTTTTCCTGAAAAATATATATATGAAGTAATAATTAGAATCAGAAACATCTGTGTTAAAATAATTGCACTGACAAAAACTTATTTCTTATATTTGGAGAAGGGGGTTCAGAAGGTCATAAGAGTTAGGGAGGGAGGGAAAAAGAAAATAGAACCATCTGGAGAGCTTTTTAAATCAGCCCACCTGATCTGATTTTCTTTAAAGGAGAGAGGGGAAAGGAAAATGGGGGTAGGGAAGAATCTGGGAAGAGAAAAGAGGGAAAAAAGGGTAAGGATAGAGGGAAGATGGAAGGGGCAAGGGAAGTGGGAATTGTTTCAAACTATATATGATGCTCCCTCACCGGGATTCTGGCAATACCATCCTAGACTATCCAAGAGCTTCAACAGAGGGTTCTGGGGGGAGGGAAATGTGCAGTTCATAAGAGCTGAGGAAGGTAGTTCTTTATAGCCTCATTGATTGAAAACCACTTTTATGACAATTTCTTAGACAGCAGCAATTTCCCTAAAAGACTGGAAATGCCCAAGGGGTGGGACCCCTAATGATGCCCACGAGGACTAACTGGGGACCAGGGAGGAATGCAAACAGCCACATTTCTATCTTCTATGGCAGTCGTTTGCAGGATAAGGAGGGCAGCAAGAAGCTGGCCTCCCTACTTATTCAAATTTCAGTTTCCTCATCTGTAAAATGGGAATGATAATGTCTACTAAGCAGAGTTGCATAAGGAGTAAATAAGATAAAATAATTCCCATATTGTAGGGTGCCAACAAATGATAGTCATTTAAAAAGTAGATGATAGGTGATTGATAAATAGATAGATTAAGCATATATCCTTATCCAAAACAGTGGATTTTGTGTTATGTTTTTGGACCTAAATTTCTCTAAGAGATTTAAAAGTGGAATGAAAGATATAAAGGTTGAAAACCATTTACTAGAAGAAGTTAGCAAAAGAAAGTTTACAATTACAAGTTCAAATGGAGATGTACATAATAATAGAACTATAGTCACAAATACTAATCAATCAGCAGTGGAGCTGAAACATTCAGCTTTGAATACACAATTTAATAAAAAGATATTCTTGAACCATGTAATAAAACCTAACTGTGGGAATAATTTATATCATTTTATTCCTCCTTAGGACAGTTATATGCATGCAGCATGTTAACTCATGAATTGTACAGAAAGGGGCAGAGCAGACAGTGGCATATCTCATGGTCTTTAGTAACCCACAAACCACCTTAAAACAAAAATAGAAAATTAAAATGAGGCCA
Source organism: Galeopterus variegatus (assembly GCF_000696425.1). Taxonomy (NCBI): domain Eukaryota; kingdom Metazoa; phylum Chordata; class Mammalia; order Dermoptera; family Cynocephalidae; genus Galeopterus; species Galeopterus variegatus. The sequence goes on along the minus strand of NW_007732934.1, from coordinate 110,186 downwards.
AATATAGGAAACATTTCTTTTACTCTGCTGGGAAATCGCAACAATTAAATTTAAAGATATTAAAGTGAACTTGTAAAATTGGATTATTTAATTTTTACATTACTGTCAAGAAACAGCCATCATTTTTCCCGAATCAGCAATAGAGGATGTAAAAGTAAAAATGAGATTTATATAAATTAAAATGCTCTTTAAGATTTAAATATTCTTTTATTCTCTATGGTATCAAAAACACAGAGTACTTACTGAAGTTACAGATCGAAAGGGAAATAAGACCTTGAGTGAATAAAATTGATCTTAAAAATTGAATTGCTCTCTCTCCTTTTTAAATAAAGTCTTCCCTCAAGTAGTGATATGAAAGGTAAAAAGCATAATTGTTTCTGACATCAACTATTTCTAAGAACCAGCCCTTTGCCTGCTCTAATATTTTTGAGCTCTCTTTGAATTCTTTGGAATAGTTTGAAAGGAATTGTTATTAATTACTCTGTAAAGGTTTTGTAGAATTCAGTAGTAAAGCTATCCGGTCCTGGGCTTTTCTTTGTTGGGAGACTACTGGGTGACTGCTGATACTGCTTTAGTCTCATTGCTCATTACTGATCTGTTCAGGTTTTCTATCTTTTCTTGGCTCAGTCTTAATAGTTTGGATATGTCCAGAAATTTCTCCATTTCGGTTTTCAAATTTGTTGGCATATAATTGTTCTTAATAATCTCTGATGATTCTTTGTATTTCTGTGGTATTGGTTGTAATGTCTCTTTTTCCCTTTCTGACTTTTGTTATTTGGGTCTTTGCTCCTTTTTATAGTTAGTCTAGCTAATGGTTTGTCTATTTTGTCTCAAAAAAACAACTTTTTATTTTGTTGATCTTTTGTATCTTTTTCCCCCCTTTTTGGTCTGTAAATCATTTAGTTGTGCTTTGATCTTAATTATGTCTTTCAATATACCAATTTTGAGACTGGATTGTTCTTGTTTTTCTAGTTCTTTGAGGTTGAAGTGTAACATTAGGTTGTTTATCTGAAATATTTATATTCTTTTGAAGTACGCATTTATTGCAATAACTCCCCTCTTAGTACTGCTTTGGTAGTATCCCACAGGAGGCCAGCATCATCCTGATACCAAAACAAGACAAAGATACAACAACAACAAAAAAAAAACTACAAGTTAATATCTTTGATGAACATAAATTCAAAAATCCTCAACAAACTATTAGGCAACAGCATTCAGCAGCACATCAAAAAGACATCATGATCAAGTGAGATTCATCCCAGGGATGCAAGGATGGTTCAACATACACAAATCAATTAATTTGATGTACCACATCAACAAAATCAAGAACAAGGTCATATGATTATCTCAACACAAAAAGCATTTGACAAAATTCAACATCTCTTCATGATAAAGACTCTCAGCAAACTAGGTATAGAAGGAAAGTGTCTCAACACAATAAAAGCCATATATAACAAACCCATCACCAATATCATCCTGAATGGGATGGGAAACAATGGGAAAAAGACAAGGATGCCCAATCTCACCACTCCTACTTAACATAATATTGGAAGTACTAACCAGAACAATTAGTTAAGAGAAAAAAACAAAAGGCACCTGGATTGGACAATGTCAAACTGCCCCTGTTTGCAGATGACATGATCTTATCTATATATAGAAAAACCTAAAAACTCTACCAAAAACTCTTAGAGCTGATAAACATATTCAGTAAAGTTGCAGGATATAAAATCAATATACAAAAATCAGTAGCATTTTTGTATTCCAGCAATGAACTAGAAGGAAAAAAAAAATGAAGAAAGCAAGCCCATTTACAATAGTTCCAAAAAAACAAAAAACACACAAAAAAAACCCAGGAATAAATTTAACCAAGGAAGTGAAAGATCACTATGATAAGGCCTATAAATCACTGCTGAAAAAAAATTAAAGAGAACACAAAAAGATGGAAAGACATTCCATAATCACATTGGAAGAACTAACATTGTAAAAATGTCCATACTACCCAAAGTGATTCACAGATTCAATGCAATCCCCATCATAATACCAATGACATTCTTCAAAGAAATGGAAAAAAACAATCTGAACATTCATATGGAACAAAAAAGACCCCAAATAGACAAAGTATGCAATCCCAAGCAAAATAATAAAGCTGGAGGCATTATACTACCTGACTTCAAATTATACTACAAAGCTATAGTAACCAAAACAGCATGGTATTGGTATGAAACAGACATGCAGACCAATGGAACAGAATAGAGAATCCAGAAATCAAACCATGTACCTACAACATACTGATCTTTGACAAAGGCACCAAAAACATACATTAGAGAAAGGACAGCCTCTTCAGTAAATAGTACCAGGAAACCTGGATATCCATGTGTAGAACAATGAAACTAGACCCAAAACCTCTCATGGATTAAACTCAAAATAGATTAAAGATTTAAATATAAGACTGGAAACCATAAAACTCCTAAAGAAAAACATAAGGGAAAAACTTCAGGATACAGGACTGGGCAAAGACTTTATGAATATGACCTCGAAAGCACAAACAACTAAAGAAAAAACAAACAGATGGGATTATATGACACTGAAAAACTTCTACACAGCAAAGGAAACAATCAACAAAGTGAAAAGATGACTTACAGAATGGGAGGAAATATTTGCAGACTATACATCTGAGAAGGGATTAATATCCAGAATATACAAGAAACTCAAACAACTTAACAGTAAACAAGTAACTGATTAAAGAATGGGCAAAGGAGTTGAACAGACATTTCTCAAAGAATAACATACAAATGGTCAACAGATACATGAAAAAATGCTCAATATTACTAAGCATCAGGGAAATATAAATCAAAATCACATTTAGATATCATCTTACCTCAGTTAGATTGGCTATTATCAAAAAGATAGAGAATAACAAATACTGATGAGGATGTGGAGAACAGAACTTTTCTACACTGTTCATGGAAAAACACTACACTATTTTTCTACACTGTTTATGAAAAACAGTATGGATGTTTCTCAGACAACTACAGATAGAACGGCCATATGATTCAACAATCCCACTCCTGGGTATAATACCCAAAGGAATGGAAATCATCATGTCAAAGGGACACCTGCACTCCCATGTTTATTGCAGCTCTATTTACAATAGCCAAGAATTGGAACCAACCTGAATGTCCATCAACAAGTGACTGGATAAGGAAAATGTAATATATAAACACAATGGAATACTACTTATCCGTAGAAAAGAATGAAATTCTCCCATTTGCAGCAACATAGATGAGCTTGTTGAAAATTATGCTAAATGTAATAAGCCAGACACAGAAAGAGAGATACTGCATGTCCTCACTCATAAGTCGGAGCTAAAATAAATAAATAAATAAGAAAGATACAATTATAATAATACGATGAGCTCTCAAAAGGAGAGAGCAGAACAGTGATTACTAGAGATGGGAAACAGGGAGGAGGAGGGGGGCTAGCAAGAAAGTGATTAAGGATCACAAAGAATGATTACATTTTGTAATGATGAATATACTAATTATCCTGATTTGATCACATAATTTACACAGATATTGATATTCAAATCTGTATCCCACAAATATGTATAATCAGTTATGTTTCAAAACAACAAAAAAATATTTTTGGCTTATAGGTAAGCGTGCAATGCAGGAATCAACTGCTTAGTCTAAATCCTGGCTCCAGAACAGACTACATCTGTGTCATTGTGCATATCATTTAACTTCCATGTTCCTCAGTTTCCTCTTCTATAAATAGGGATTATAATGGCATTTCCTGTTGATGGGACCTTACTATCCAAGTGGAGAGGAATACTCATTACTATTTGTTCTTTGTATAATTCCATTTTAATTAAACATACAAATGTACTAAGCACTAAACACTTTAAACATGAAAACATTACATAATTAATAAATCACAATGTGTGGATTTAATTTATAATTGTTAAATCTGGGTTAAAGTAAATGGGAATTCATTTAGCAGTCTCAAAACTTTTGTGCATACTTGAAGTCTTTTATAACAAAATATTTTAATGCATTGATTGACAATTTCATATTTAAACAATTTTTCAGCATTTAATTAAAAATTATAAGGCCACCATATATGTGTATGATATATACATATGATTCTCAAAACTGTTTAAAGAAAAAAGATGTAATATCTAATATTACAGTAACCAAAGGAATAACCAGCATACTTAAACAAAAACTGCTTTTAAAATAGCTAATACAATTATTTAGTTCTGTCATTACCTTTTTTCTTATGCCCATTCTTTCTTCCCAGAATACTTCCTAAGGATTTTAGTAATTTTACTATTCCGATGCCTTTTTAGAATTTCAAAAACCTTATTAGATCCTATACAAAAAAAAAAAGAAAGAAAGAAAATTTTTGGCCATCCAAGTTTACAGGGTCTGAGCCAGTATGGGAAAGGAAACATAGGGAAATCTCACTTATTAACATGGATGCAAAAATTTCTAAACAAAACAATCCAGTGCCAGTAAAAATGGCTAATTAACGAAGGCTTTTGCTTCCTGTCTATGAAAGCAACTTTGTAGGCCTAGAGAAAGAAATTCAAAATCCAAAGAATTATGGGCAGTGGGGGAACCCAAACTTGAGCTAAGCCCCTGGCCAGTGCCAGTAAAAATGGCTAATTAACGAAGGCTTTTGCTTCCTGTCTATGAAAGCAACTTTGTAGGCCTAGAGAAGGAAATTCAAAATCCAAAGAATTATGGGCAGTGGGGGAACCCAAACTTGAGCTAAGCCCCTGGAGAAATACAGAGCTATTTTGAACTGGTATGTCTACAGTTGGAGAAAGAGGTAGTTAGCCAGTGTGGCTCTGAAAGTAATTATTAAAAAGTAGTTTAAGTTATGTTTTCTTAATTACTGTTAAGTCAAGTAGGCACTAAGAAAAAATAATAAAAGGTAAAGGTATAGGCGATATAAACAATATAGTTAATATTCTTGACCAAATGGATATACAGAGAATTCTGTATTCAGTCATTAGAGAAAAATTACAAGCACACAAATACAGTTTCTAAAAATAGATCACATTCTAGTGTAGAAAGCATATCTTAACAAATTCCCAAGTGTAGGTATCTACATGACTAGTGTTTATTTCCTAACATCAAAACACAATTAAGTTAGAAAACTATAACAAAAAGATAAATTAATCCTTCATATACTGGGAAACAAAAAATCTAATTCTAAGTCACCTATGGATAAAAAAAATAATAAAATTTCAAAAATACTTAGGACTAAATGTTAATAAAAATACTACATGTAAAAACTTATAAGGCACAACAAAATGGCACTTCAGAGGAAGTATTAGGTAAGCATTTATCTAGCAACAAAGACAAACTAAAAATTAACTAACTAGCATAATAAATAAGAAAATAACAGCAAAATATGCCCCAAAAATGGAGACATAAAGAGAATTTTTAAGAGCAAATATCAAAGACATACAGAACAAAATCTGAGAGAGAAAATCAATAAAGCCAGTATGCTTAAAATCGTTGGTCTTCAGGCAAATTCAAATTAAAACCATACTAAAATTCTATTTCACACAAACTAGAATGGCTAACTTTAAAAAAATAATACTGAAAATACCAAGTTTTGTGAGGTGTGGAAAAATGGAACTCCCATATGTTGCTCAGGGGAGTGAAAATAAGCTATAACCACTCAGGAAATCTATTTGTACCTTTGAAAGTTAATCATATACCTACTTCTTGACCCAGAAATTTCATTCCAAAAGAAATGAAAACATTGTGACAAAAAAGACGTTTACAAGAATGTTTACAGCAGTGTTATTCAAAATAGTCTCAAACTGAAAATAGCCCAAACATCCATCGGTAGGAGAATTTTCCAACAATTTGTGGTATGTTTATATAATAGGATTCTTCTCAGTAATAACATGGAACCACTGCTACAACATGCATGAATCTCAAAAATATTACATTGAGTGAAAGGCCAAACGCAAAAGTGTACATGCTATATGACTGCATGTTCATGAACTTCAAGAACAGGCAAAACTATTGCATGGTGGTGATCTGTGGGAGGATGGGAGGATGGGAGGTGGGGCTTGAATAAAAGAGTAGGGATTGAATAAAAGGTGGCATGATGGAAATGTTATATATTGGAGGGTGGTAACACTGGTGTATGGATGTGTCAAAATTCATTGTAATAGGTTGCATTTTCCAAAGATGACACAACATTTCCTATACTTTATGTTGGGCTTCACATTGGGAGTCACATTGTCTGCAATGTGATCTTGCCACTCAGCTACACAAGAAATGGAGTCTAATTCTGCTCCCCTTGAATCTGGGCTTAATTTAGTGACTTGTTTGACTAACAGGATGTGGCAGAAGTAACACTCTAGGACTTAAGAGGCTAGACATTAAAAAATCCTTGCAGTTTTCTCCTGCATTTCTTGGGACAGCCTCTCAGAATCTAGTCACCATGTTGTGAGAAGCCCATGTTACCTGGAGAGCCATGTGCAGGGACTCGGGATAATAGATCTAGCTGAGTATTTACCTGGGCTTCCAGGTGACAGCAAGCTGAAACTGCCAGCCATGTGAGTGAACTATTTCAGATGTCCAAACCATTCAAGACTTCAAATGAGAGTTCCAGTCAAGATGGTGGAATAGACAGTTCCCAGCGTCACTCTCTCTCCCACATATCAACCAATTAACAACTATATAAATGCAACATCAGCCAAGCTGGGTCTGCCAGAGCTCAGGGGAAGAGAAGGAGAGACCTACGGAGTTCCTGAAGGCAGGAGAAACCACGATGAGAGAAAGAAAAAACTGCTCTGAGTGTTTTGGGCTGCAGCCACTTTAAGACTCGAGCTGCTGAGCACATGGAGAAGAAGCCGCAGCTGTGCCCTTCAGATGGAGTTACTTGGAAGTGGCAGGGGAGAGAGGGCCTTGGTGGCGCACAGGACAGCAAGACCACTAATAGGGTTCCCGTGGACCCACATAGGAGCAAGGAGCCAGAGCAAGCAGCAATTTAGCTCAACTACACAGCTCAAATACTGGTTCCCACAGGAAGTTACCCCTTTTTCGAAGTAAGCAAAGGACAAAAAATTAGTTCCGACCCAGGCACACCACCAGCACCTTAGGGCCCACCAGGGAACATGAGGCATGGAGAAAGGGACTGAACACCCCCTCCCACAACAAGGCACACTGTGCCAGCACCTCGGGGCCCGCCCAAGGACCCGAGCTACAGAGCTGGGGACCAGACACTCCCCACAACCAGGCACACTGCCAGTGCCAAGGAGCATGCCCAAAACATCACCTCCTTGTGGGTGGCCGGCCCATCACAGCCACCACAGTAGCCATGGCTGCCACGAAAGTGGCTAGATGCCATAACCATCACACAGATGGTCCACCAGCCACTGGAGTGCATTGACACAAGGAGAGTCACCAGCCGAGATAAAGAAAAGAAGAGGATGTCTCTCTCCACAAAGCCCATTTCAGAGTGACAGAAGAAGCATCTGCTCTGTGATAATATTGGGGGACCTGATTACATCTCTCAGCATTGGACAGGTCATCTAGGCAACAAATCAACAGAGTAACCATTACTCTTTCAGAGGGAGAGAAGAAATCTAGGGTTATGGGGGGGGGGAGAGGGGGATGGAGATAAATTGGACAAGGGGCATAAAGAATAATTATAATTTGTAACAATATGTATGCTAGTAATATTGATTTGATCAACACATCTCAATGTTGAACCCAAAAAATACATATAATAAATTTTGATTCAATAAAAATTTTTTTAAAAAAAGACTTCAGATGACTAGAGCCTCAGCTGACATCTAACTGAAACCACAGGAGAGACCCCAAATGAGAATTTCCAAGCCAAGCACAGTCAACTCCAGAACATGCAATAACATGCATGAATCTCAAATATATCACATTGAGTGAAAGAAGCCAAACACCGAAGTGTACATACCATATGATAAAAATTATTGATAAAAAATTGTTTTAAGCCACCAAGTTTTAGAATAGTTTGTTACCAGCAGTAGGTAATCAGAATGTTTATTGAATTGTACAATGAACATTGGTGCATTTTACTACATGCAAATTTTACCTCCATAAATATAAGATTATAAGAGAATATATTGTATTAGAATTAGGTTCAGTGATACACAACAGAAATAAAAATGACTGTGGCTCAAACAAGATAAAAGTGTATTTCTCTATGATGTTAAAAAAAAAAGAAAGAAAGAAATGTTTGAAACTAGACAATTCAGTGTCTATTTAGCAGCTTCACTGTCATAATAGACCAAGATTCTGTCTAAATCTCCATTTCATGGTCATTGTTAGGCATCACCCCACTTCAGGTTGTTGTCAGGCTCATGTAGCATCAAATCATTGGAGAGTCACTGTGTGCTATTGATCCTCATCTTCAAAGGAGCTTTGTTAATCAAGGCTCCTTTTCATCCCATCTGTGATTCTCCTAAGACAGGGTGCCATTATCTTTGTCCCAAATCGATACAATAACTTCTTATCTTCCAGTCTTCTTCTGATCTCTCTTCCTCTAGTTCCGTCTTTTACGTGACTGCCAGAGTAAGTTTCCCGAACATAAACCTCCTGATCATTTCCCTCTTCTCCCAGACCCCTCCCCCTTGATTCAGACTCTTTAATACATCCCTATTGCCAATAAAATAAAATCCAGACTCAGAATAGTGACTAAACAGATTGCTGGTGCATAAAGTTTGAGTACACATATGGTTTATATTTGTATCTACTATTTTTTAAAAAATAACTAATTATTTTATTTGCTATTATAAAGTTAAACTATATGTACATTATAAATATTAACTGAAAACCTTTTGTGCAAAGTATTTTTAAAACTGGATATCTCATCCATTTTGGGGTCCTATACTTATATTAAAAAACACCAAGTGGAAACTATTTTATAGAGTGGTGTGGGTGATGGGTGGAAAAGTGAGGCAATATGAAATTATGTCACTTTTGGAAAGAGTTGAAAGACTAAAAGTGTTTAGTTTATAAAAGAGATAGACGATGGGATATCACTGATGCCTCTTAACTGTGAAGGCTTTGTATATTTTGTTTAAAAACTTCTCTTCCTTTACAATTTGCACTTCTCTATTCTGAGGTTAGTATATATACATAGTATTTGATACTTTTGCCTTTCACGTTTAAGTTCTTAATTTATCCAAAAATGAGTTCCATATATGGCAGAAGGTAAGAATTTTATTTTTTATATGGAAACCAAAGAGAGAGAGACAGAGACAGAGACAAACAGACAGGCAGGTAGATAGATGAATGCATTTTCTTACTTTCTTGCCTGAATTTCTCCAAGGCAGAAAGCTAAAACTGCCTTAAGTCACTGGTTTAAAAAACAAGAACAAAAAAGCTAAGATGACAATGGATGCCCTATAGGAAGGAAAAAGCTTCTAGGATTGTTCCTGTCTCCTGAGACTGGAAGGTAACAGGGGTCAGGTATGGCCATTTCTTCTGATGCAGTAACATCCCCAGGAGGTAACAGTACCTCAAAAGAAATGACTGGGCACTGTTCCTTGAGAGACTGGACCCCATAGCACAGCAAAGACATAAAAATCCTCTCCTGGCTTAACTATGGCCAAAAAGAAGTATGCCACACCAGACAGGACCATATAGATGTGACAATTGACCCAATGCCTCGAGGTGCCTCTCTAATGCTTTGTTGATGCATAAGCAGCCAAGATCTTATACAAATTGGAGCAGAATCAAGTCTAATAAAAACCGAAACTGAATATCCAACCAGTCAAGCAGAAGAAAGGCTTGGAGTGTATACAGTCAATTTAAAGAAAGTACAGAAATATTATTTCTTGCACACATAAGTCCATTAAATATGATTCATAACAACTACGTGAATTTTAAATTTACAGTACTAAATAAAATCGGCCTTTTTTGGGAAATCATAAGTATAAATATAATTCGTAATTAATATGAAATAGCAATATTCAAAATACTGAAAACTGAAGCATTTACAGATGACTTAGGAAGGCCTGGGCAATGAGGATGATAAACTAGAAAGCACCATTAAAGTTTAAACAGGAACTGTTTCCATTCATCTCCTATCAATCATTTACTCAGGAAAATCACAATGAGCTGATACTAAAATGATAAAGCCTTGTTCCAACATACTTAGGTACATACCTTAAATCTCTTTTACTCACATAGGAAACCATTTGGCTTTAACGAAACTGCTAATGTGATGAATAGTTTGAAAAAATTGCAAAAGTGAATGTAATTGTCCATGAATTTTTATATTGGGTTTATGTTGTGTGCCAATACTTTTTATTTATTTGCAACATTCAGTAAACAATATGAAATAAAGAAACCCCTCTGCGCACACACACATATATGAGGGTATTTTTAAAAGTTCATGGAAAAAATGGAATTAAAAAACAATACAAATTTTCCATACACTTTTTGAAGTATATAAACTAGAAATAAAAGATTACTTTTTGACCATTTTATATTGAGCACTGCCAAACAGCATCTACATTACTTATTTTAAGAGGTTATCATTTAGGAAATTCAATTTGGTTCACTTTTCAGAAACATAAAAGCACTAATGATGTTTGAGATTCTGTATTTGAGAGATACAAAGATAATAAAAGTATGGTGCCCTCCCTTCAGAAATTATAATCTAGAGAAAAAGGATTGTCCTGTTAACCAATATTATCTCATTTGAAGATGCTAACTTCCATCTTAGGACTTTAGGTGATTTTAGGGAAAAAACTGCCCAAGAAAAATATTTGATCAATATCACATTCTATAAATGTATGACAAGAACTAGAGAATAGTCAATTTTAAATTTAAATATGAATAAGACACATTTCATACCTATCTCTTAAAAGAGATTTATTTTTTTGTCTTTTTGGCCTTAGTTCAAAGAATATAAATAACTTTAAGAAACAAAATACCTAAAATACAAAAGTAATTAACAACAGAATTTTTTCAGTCCAAAATTATTAAATAATATAAAGGCCTTTATTTGTTCTTGCTTTTGTAATTTAACCAACTAATGTCTTTAGGTCAATCCTGAAAAAGAAAAAGAATCATTAGAGAAGAAACAGTAATCAAAGAAATAATGAAAGAAAATTTCCCTAAGCTGAAGAAACACAATTTTTTGGATTGAAAGAACCAAGAAAAATAAGCAAAATTATGAAGAGTACATGCAAATGACTAATGAACATATGAATAATACAAAACTGCCTGAATAGAAGAAATGATTGGTTTGAGGCTCACTAAACAAGAAAAAATTGATTATGAAGAAATGAATACTGAATGTATGTGAATATTCAGAAGATAGGCTATAGAAATTTAAAAAGTTTTATGATGTAAAATGTTTAAATATCTTTGTGAAAAAAATTGTGCTGACAATTACACTGAT
>NW_007732934.1:97172-98161 GCF_000696425.1 Galeopterus variegatus | reverse complement strand
TTTATGATGTAAAATGTTTAAATATCTTTGTGAAAAAAATTGTGCTGACAATTACACTGATAAAAATTCTAAGTGTTATCCTATGAAAACCTTAGTCCTAAAGCTGATGAAACCTTTCTGCACTGGTGCTATATTCGAGAAGAGCATTAACCAAGATGGAGGAAAGGAAGCCCACAGTTGCAAGGACATTAAGCACTGGTTGGCTGTTCTTAGAATACCAATGGTGCAGGATAAACTCAGCAGTAATTAGCAAAAGCCGATGTCCGCAGTGTATGAAGACTATACACAATTCATCTATACATCACTAAGCAAACAAAGAAGGGTGATTATCCAGAGAAGCACTTCCTTATTAGTTGAATGACCACTTTGTACCAGGACATGGGGTCATTACAGGTAATCTGGACTAGAAAAACAAAAACAAATACTGTAGAATCCATTCTTCTCAGACAATTGCTCTCTATATCCTTTCCTGGACTTTTTGTAAAGAGTAATGTTTTCAGTTTTTGTTCAGTATTTTTACACCTATACACACACAATGTAACATCAGGGATAAAGACATGTAGCCCTGAAGTTTTATGTTCTATACATAAAAGCACAAACTTTTCCTGAACTGTGGGCTAGCTTCACTTAACAAAGGTCCAAGAATCCAAGAAGATCTGAATGAGTTCAGGCTTTATGACACCATTTACTCAGTTGCTAATGCTTGGACCTATATTGATTAGTCAACATTAATTACTGCTTGGCACAATACCTGGCCTCCAGTGATATTTGAAAATGAAGTCTTTGATGGATTTTGTGTCATTAATGAGAACAAAATTATATATTAAATCTCTTTACTCAAGCCAAAAGCTTATCATACAAAAACATAAACAGAGGACAGAGACATTAAAAAAATTCTCTCCTCTGACAAATGCACCTGCTCTGCATTTGGCAAGGAATGGAGAAATGGTTGAAAGGTGGAAGAACGAAGACAGCAGTAATGATGACGT
>NW_007732934.1:96021-97140 GCF_000696425.1 Galeopterus variegatus | reverse complement strand
TGTTATCTTTCTAAAAATCTGAAAAATTCTGAATTCCAAAAATCTACCCCCAAAGCTTTCAGATAAGTGATTAAGAACTATATCCATACTAAAATTATTATGAATTTTCAACACAGAATGCATTTTAAGGTGAAAATATCAAGCTACAGAATGATCTTGAGGAGAAACAATTCTGGTTAGCTGCACCCTTCCCTTTTGTGGTAGTTTAGCAAAGGGTTGGCTCAGTAAATATAAGTTAGTTCAAGAGAATAGGCTAACACTAGAATATTCCTTGTAAGGCAAATCTGTTAGCAACAAATACTCTCATTATATGAATGTTGGCATCTTGAAGCATGTCCCACATTTCTCTAGGGGTGCTATTCATTTCATCTCTGTGTTCTTTGGATAGCATAATCTCTATCAATCTGTCTTCAAGTACATTGATTCTTTAGTGTGCCAGGTCAAATCCACTGTGGAGCCCTCTTATAATCTTTTCAAGTTTGGCTTTTATACTTTCAATTCCAGAATTATTTAATTCACATTATAGATATGTTTTTTTCTACCTTGTCTATCTCTTTTGATACTCTTTGTTTTATNGGGAACAAGAGAATATATCCATTTACTAAATTAAAGAGAAATTGCTTAGAAACCTATGATAATGAGACATGATGCTGAAAGAAGTCATTTAAAAGGCCAACTATCAAAGTGCTGACTCTTTACTTGGTAATTCTGTTCCTATGCCATCAAAAGGTGTTTAAATTCCACCCAATGACAAGGACGGCAAAATTGATGTGTCCTCTTGCCCCATGTCTTCAAGCAACCTGAGCTATGATTAAAAAGTCATTGTGTTTTATGAACAGGTTTGAAGCTTAGTTTAAACCTATTTACACTTAAAGTTGTACTGAATATTTTCCTTAGGACTAAGAAATATCAAAATTGTTATGATCTATAACTATCCCACTTTTTCATTTGTCAATTCATTTCTATACAAATAAACTATAATATACATAGGTATTTGTATATAATTATACATATATATTTGTCCAACTTAGTGTAAATATGCATATATTTTGTTGCACATATATTCATGTATTGGTTATAGAGTGGTACCCTAAATAGACTCCAATGGGGATATTCTGT
>NW_007732934.1:92866-94884 GCF_000696425.1 Galeopterus variegatus | reverse complement strand
TTCACATTATAGATATGTTTTTTTCTACCTTGTCTATCTCTTTTGATACTCTTTGTTTTATGTGATGTTTTTATGTCTTCTTTTACCTCTTTAAACATGGTTTCCTTTAGTTTTCTGAACATACTTATAATGGCTACTGTAAAATCTTTATCTGTTAAATATGACATCTGGTCTCTTTCATAGGCAGTTTTTGCTGACTTTTTTTCCCTCCTGTGTATGAGTCACACTTTCCTGCTTCTTTGAATATCTTATAATTTTGGTTGAAAACTGTTTATTTTGGAGAATACATTGTAGTAATTCTGGGCACAGGTTCTCTTCTCCCATCTCTGGAGCTTGTTTTTGTTGCTGTTTGCTTGTTTCTTTTGTGATTTGGCTAGGCTATTTTAGTAAATTCTATTTTCCCCACAGTGTGAAGCCACTGGAGCCATGACCCATTCTACACCTTACCACAGCTCACCTTGAGGTAAGCTCCACTCGGCCCAGTTGTGGCCAAGAAGACAGAGCTCCCTCTCTCCTAAACTCTCAATCAAGGGTTACTGTTCTTACTAGGAGGGGAAGTCTGCCAGCATTTCTAATACCCCCTGCTGTGCACTGATTGAATTGTGTCCCCCAAAGTTCACATATTAGAAGCCATATTCCCACTGTAACTGTTGAGGGTGGGAAATCCTATTATGGTAATTGAAAGGTGAGGCCTTAAAGAGGTGATTACATTGTAGGACCATGCCATAGTGAATGGATTAAAAATGGTGGTCATGGGCATGGTTCTGAGGGCTTTAAAAGAAGAACACATGAGAGGTTAGTCTCTCTCTGTTCTGCCATTTTCTGCCATGTGAGATGCCTGGGTCACTCCCACTAAGGCCTTCACCAGATATGTTCTCTGGATTCTGTACTTCCCAGCCTCTGAAACTGTAAGGAATCAATTTCATTTTCTTACAAATTACCTAGTTCCCTGTATTTTGTTATAAGCAACAGAAGCAGACTAATACTGTTATGTTACATATGGAACATGGAGGTGCTTCTGTTTGTCATAATGTCTAAGGTTGTGATGAAGAACATTTGGTGCCCACTGTCCAGGGTTGAGGAAGAATTGTGGTTCTCAAGATAACAGCAGCACAACCTCTCCTGCACTGAGAAATACTGATCTAGAATTTTGAATTACAAACCGTGTTCCATAGAGATAACTCATGGGCTATCATATGCGTGAATTTGTATATTGTGTGTATGTTTGTATATGTTTATGTATATTAGTGTCTGGGAAATAAGGGGTGTGGGGGGGGTGTGATTAACTAGCCTGTTTGTTCAGACAGCTTCATTTTTTACTGTTTTAAATACTGGACTTCTGAATAAGAAAGACTTAGTTTTAAACAGGATGAGAAAGACAATTTTATTCATCAGAATTCCAAGGTAGCTTAGGAAAAGCAACCCAAGAAAAGGCAGCTATGGCAGAGCTAACATGCCCTGATGGGGTTGGAGAGTGAGTGGAAGGGTGCAGAAGATTGGGACAGGGTGGGTTGGAAATGGAAAACAAGATAAGAGAAGGCTATTGTAATAGTTATCCAATTTTTATAACAAATCACTCCAAAATCTACTTCCTTAAAACAGTAATAATCATTTATTATCTCTCTGGTTTGTCTGGATTAAGAATTTGTTAGTGACATGGCTGCACAGAACTGGCGCAGATTTTCTCATAAATTCGCAGTCAAATGGCAGTTGCAGCTTCAATCAGATGTTGGCCAGAGGTTTCAGTCATCTGAAAATTTGAGTGAGGTGGTAGGATCCTCTTCCACAGAGTTGCACTTACATGGCTGGCAACTTGATACTGGATGCTGGTGACAGGCCTCAGTTCCTCTTCATAGGGACTTCTCAGAGCTACTTGAGTGCTCTCACCTCATGGAAGCTGGCTTCTCCCAGAGAGGACAATCCAAAAAACCAAGATGAAAGCTGTAATACCTTTTAAACCTAGCCCCCAAAGCCTATGTCATTACTTTACTGCCGCCATATTTTACCGGTTATACAGA
>NW_007732934.1:82860-92849 GCF_000696425.1 Galeopterus variegatus | reverse complement strand
AGTTGCAGCTTCAATCAGATGTTGGCCAGAGGTTTCAGTCATCTGAAAATTTGAGTGAGGTGGTAGGATCCTCTTCCACAGAGTTGCACTTACATGGCTGGCAACTTGATACTGGATGCTGGTGACAGGCCTCAGTTCCTCTTCATAGGGACTTCTCAGAGCTACTTGAGTGCTCTCACCTCATGGAAGCTGGCTTCTCCCAGAGAGGACAATCCAAAAAACCAAGATGAAAGCTGTAATACCTTTTAAACCTAGCCCCCAAAGCCTATGTCATTACTTTACTGCCGCCATATTTTACCGGTTATACAGACGGGCCATGATTCAGTGTGAGCAGGGACAGCAAAGAGTTGTGAACAGCAAAACCTAGCCCCCAAAGCCTATGTCATTACTTTACTGCCGCCATATTTTACCGGTTATACAGAAGGGCCATGATTCAGTGTGAGCAGGGACAGCAAAGAGTTGTGAACAGCAGGAGGCAAAGATCGTTAGGAGCCATCTTGGAGGCTGGCTACCTCAGCTACAATGTTTTTCCTTTGCTTATCTGTGTCTGTATGTTCTTGGAAGCCAATAGATGCAGAAGCAGTAGCAGACAGAGGTAATTATTTTTATTTATTGTTGAATTCAATTTTCTAATATTTTGTTGAGGATTTTTGGGTCAATGTTCATGAGAGATATCGATCTGTAGTTTTCTTTTCTTGTCATGTCTTTGTCTAATTTTGGTATTAGGATAAGGCTGGCCTCAGAGAACGAGTTAGGAAGTATTCCCTCTGCTTCCATCTTCTGAAAGAGACTGTAGAGAATTGGTATAATTTCTTCCTTAAATGTTTGATAGAATTCACCAGTGAACCCATCTGGGCCTGGTGCTTTCTGTTTTGGAAGGTTATTGATTATTGATTGAATTTTTAATTACACCTATTCAGATTGTCTAGTGTGTGAGCTTTGGCAGTGGTTGTTTTTAATTGAAGAAATTCTTTAAAGTGTTAGACTGGTTGACACACAATTTGGAGATTATCCATTCAATCAGAAACATAGCTCAAATACAAAATACAGGTGCATTTGTGTGGTTTCCTGCTTGTGGAAATATCCATTCTATATTTCTAACAATGTAATAAAGTTGAAATATGATCAACTGTGCCTACTTCTTTGGTTTCTACATTGATCACGGGTTATTTATATTTTGGATCCTACTGAGACTATTATCCAGGGATTTATTTAGGATAATATTAGATGCTAAATGAGTAAGTATTTTATAAATCTCAAAATCTATATAAAATAATAGCTATTAGTAAATTATTACTTCTGTTTACACAGTTTTCCCTATGCACCTTATCATCTATACTTCTTGCGACAGGCACTGCTAGCTTCCTATAAGAATATCCATTCTTATTCTGTTTTATTAAGGGAACCCTGATTTTGTTTGGACTGGCAGTGTCTTTGGACAAAAACCATTTCTCTTGAAGCTTTCTTTGCAACTAGAAGTTCTAGCTAAAGCCTAGAAGAAAATTTTGGTAAAGTTTGCTTTCCTGATAGAGGCACGGCACCTTCTTTTTTGTCCTTTCCTATTTCTTCCACCTCCCTGTATGATAACCTAAGAGTTGTGGTACAGCACTTATCTTGCTATCCGGAGATGACCATGAAGATGAAAACCACATAAAAAGATGATAGAATACAAAGACAGGAGCTTGGGACATCGAAGGCATTAGAGAGCTACCACACAAGTTCTGACATTCCTATTTTTGTTTTCTTGTTATTTGAGAAAATAAATTCTTGTCTAGTTAAACTGTTGGAATTGAGTTTCTTTTACATGCAATCAAATATATCTTAGGATGTCCCATACCTTCTTGAAAACCTAATTCAAACCTATTTCTTCAGGAAGCCTCTGGAATTAGTGATAACTCTTGCATGGGACATTGTGGTTTACAAAGTACTTTCGCATACCTTATATCTTCTGATATTCACATCAATCCTGTGGCCAGAGTACTCTTTTCTTCACATGCTCACCTCTCTGGAGTTGATACCATCCATTCCCATGCTGTCAACTACACTGAAAACCATGACTCCCAGGTCCCTGCCTCCAGTCTTGACCTCTCCTGAGCCCTAGGTTTGTTTCTCCAACTGCATTCTAGACACCAACTCAAGGACAGGTACTTAGAAAACCTAAACTGTCCAAAACTGAACTCTTTATTTCCCGGCTCTATATCCCCAAACACTGCTCTTAATCCAGTATTCTTTAAATCTCAGTTAATACAATCATCCAAATTCCCAAACTAGGAATTTTAGAGTTATCCTCAACTCAGTGCTCTCTATAACTGCCTAAACCAATCAGTAACCAATCTACCTGTTCTATGTCAGAAATCTATATCCACCTCATAGCCTCTGCCTGAGTTTAGGTTCTCATAATTTTTCTGGTAGACTACTGTTAGAATCATTTTACTGGCTTTCTTCAGAAAGGCATTCAAAAAGGAAAATCAATCATTTTTTATTTATTCATTCACCAAATAATTGTACAGCTACATATTATTGTGATATTAAAAATATCATTTTAACAAAAAACTCACTCTGATGTAGTAAGATGCTAGAATCCTAACAATAAATACAGATTTAGCAAGTACTTTATTATATTACTGTAGAAAATGCAGTGTAAAGTAATAGAAATAAAATAATTTATTAAGCTGGTTTAATTTTTGTGAAAAGATTTATTTTCTTTGGCATTGTAATAAATCAGTAGGAAGCATTTTAAAGAAACTAATTCATTTGGTTTTATGGAAGTATAAACAAAAATAAAGAGTATAACATTTAGTTTAAAACAGTAATTCTCAGAATATGTTCTGTGAAATACAGCTTCCTAGGATAAATGCAACCCAAAAATAAATAAAAACCTTTTTGCTGTAAAATATGTTTGGGAAACATTTGATAAAACAAAAGTAAATGGATTCGTATACTGTAAGGCTTCTCATACTTGCTAGTATGTTCATGTGCACTGTGAATCTTTCTGAGTAGCAGTGTGATGTGTAGTTTTTCTAAATTTATTGACCAGAGAAACCTTTTAGAACACTATCTCTTAGAATCACATGCATGACATATTTTGAAAATGCTAATTGAGAACACTAAACTATTTATTAAGCACTTTTTGTGACCAGACACCTTATACTGAGAGTTCTAGATGGACAATAAACTTCATTCAAGACAGAAACACTTGCCAAATTAATTGTAACAGTGAATGATTCTGATAACAAATCACAAGTTCAATGAGAATAAAGCATTACTTGTAAAGATTATAAGGGTTCATACAGAATACTTCTTACCAAAATAAAAATCTGGTACTCACCTTGAACCTAAAGACTCATGTGGAGCATCAAAACAAGGAATGTTTATACTTTAATGAAAAACATTCCAGCAAGCTGCCAGGATCCTTGGCAGTTCACCTGCAATCTTGGAATGACCCAGAATTTTTTTTTTTTAAAGTTTCAATATTAGTCCCTACTGTATTTTTTTAAAGCTACAGTTAAAACAAGGTTGGAAATATACAACTTAAAAGACAATTTCAGAAAACTAGGTAATATTAAAATTATTTCAAGCTTTGGGAAAGGTAACATGCATATAGGAATACAGGATTGAGACTATAACCCTAAAGAGTAAAGGGTAATTGGACCAAAGACAACCAAAACAGTAGAATCCATTCAGACATGTTGTTGAGATAAGGTAAATAGAAGACTCCTACCAGTCTTACAACCTCCTAGAAATTTTTCCCAATTAATAACCTGGGCTCTTAAGATAAATTGCTTTTAAAAATCCTTTCATTTCACATCCCCAACACCCCCCTCTCCCCTACACATTGCTCCAAATTTTTGAACTTTCTCTTTTGCAGTCCGAAAGAGTCTGCTACAATCCAAAAAAAAAAAAAAAAAAAAAGCAGTGCAACTTTATCAACTACAGAAGAACGCGAAACCTGTCCAGCAAAGCAAGCGAGCTTCTCAGTTAAGGATTGCCCCAGGATAAAAGAATCCAGAAGGAACTAAAGAAATCCCCCATTCATAGCAATAAAAAAGTGCCCCACCTCCTTTAGTCACCTCCTCTCCTCCCATTCATATGACTTGATGGCCTTTCCATGCTAGACCGCTTAGTCTTAGGAGTGGCCAGGGACAACAGGCCTGGACTGGGGATGCCAATAGTAAGGGTTTCTTCTAACAGTCAGAGCTCTGGGACCCTAAGAAAGGAGGCTCTTTGCTCGCATGTGTGGGTCTTTGTGAGTCTTCGTTTGCTCTGGGATGGTGGCTGTGGCGATAACCTTAGCTCCCAACTCACCAAAAGCAGGACCTCGTAGTCACTCACCCTGGAGCTTGAGGCCTCTGGGAACACAGGTTGGTTGCTAAGGACGCTATGCGAGTAGCTCTTTTACGACCTCGTGACCAGGGCTTAGCCAATCAGGACGCGTAAGTGAAATTCCACCTGTCTTTCCCCACCTCCACCACATTCGTGCTGTTTCGGAAGAATGCGATGTTGTGTGCAATACCTTTCATAAGCACACAGTAATGATTTGTTTTAAATACCGTACAGACTTTGGATAGCCCGCCAGCGGCTGCAGCAAGAAATGGCTGGGCAATGCTTTAGGGTCTCCTCAACGTCTTAATGTTTCCTCCAAAACATGCCCCTTAGTCCTACACCCCCCAAATCTAAATTTAAAAAATAAAGCCAGCATGCTTGCCATGCAAAGGTAGCTATGTCTTTGAATCAAATTGCTGTTCGTAGCCCTTAACAGTGGGTAAACAAAGCATCCAGGGTGTTCTGCTTGTGCTAACCACCAGGGGGCAACTTTAAACTCAAAAGGAGTTTATTTTTAAAGAGAGTATCCAATAAAATTATCTAATTTAAATACTTATAAAATTCCTTTGTCTACCAATGAGCAACTTCATATATTTTACAAATGTTCACAAGTGTTTTACTATATGGAAGAATGGGGAAGAGCATTTCTGATTAAATTCAAAGTTAATGTTCAGGGATTGTTTTGTGAAATAAATTACCTTAAAAAACTTAAAAACTTCTGAAGAGAATTTAACTGATGTGAACTTGAAATACATCAATCCTGAATTAAGTTTCTGTACATAAAAAGCACCAAATAAGTCTTGCTGTTGCGGGGGGGAGGGGGGGCGGGTGTTCTTTGCTTTTTGGTGTTTTCTTTTTTTTCTTTTTAGTACGTTTTGATATTTAAAACCGAAACTACAATATCTGATCCCAGCCTTCTTTGAAACACACAGTCCTATTAGATCAGTAAGTTAAGGGTAATAACAAAAATGAAATTGAAAAAGACTGTAAAAGATATATATATGTACACGTATATATTACAGAGAAAATCCTAGAACACCAACCCACACAAAGTGTGTTTTAAAAAGAGAGAAAAAAATAATAAGTAAAGTCGAAAAATTAGTAGGAGGGTAATCTTTTGATTAAAAAAAAAAAAAAACCTGAGGTAGCAAATCAAGAGTATTTACCATATTCCAAATAAAATGAACATGGAAAGACTGCAACACTGAAAAATGGCTCAGTGTGTTGTTTGTTTTAATTTCAAAAGATCTAGGAAAAGTGTTAAAAAGCATAAAAATTACAAACTGTTAGCCAGGTTATTCCCAAAGAACCAAAAAAGAAGGTTGACTAAAAAATTCTCCATAATATAAAAATCAGTTGACTCTACAGTGAAAGTAAAAAGGGTTTTTTAGAGTAAAAAACAAACAAACAAAAAAACTGAATTCTATAGGGAAAACATCAGGACATATTTATATAAGGAAGAATTCACAAATTATTCTCCCATTTCTGCTATACTTTAAAATTAAACCATTCAGCATAAATCACTCAAAAGGCAAGATCACTTAGAAATTAATCCAAATTAAGAATTCAAAAATGTAAAAGTTGTGACTGAAAAGAACTGATGTGAGCCATGAAACCAGATATACCTAAATAATTAATTTTCCCTTTGCAAAAATGAAATTGCAAAAAAAAAAAAAAAGGAAAGAAATGATACGTTTATAGCTTTTATTACCCAGGTTAAAATAATGAAGTGCGAGAATGGAGTGGGGACTTTCCTCAATTTTCATAAAGGCGAGTAAAATGAAGATGTTCCTCTATTGTGGGGTGGGGGTAAGGAATTAAGTTAGATCCTCCACTCACATGATACTAAATGATGTATCTCAAAAAATAGAAAAATATAATATTTTGTTTATGAGAACATTTAATAGAATAAATATGAGCCTTAGCAGATATAAAAACATAAATTCTTGAAGGAAACACTTCATCAAATGAAAAACAAATCTAAACTCTTAATGTTAACATATAAATATTATGTGAATACACTTCAGATCACAAAATGTGTGCGCATGTGTGTGTGTGTTTTAGGAGAGTGAGGGTGAAGAATGAAGTAGTTTTAAATATATTTAGAAGAATTAATGGCAGATTAGCCAAGAAAATTATGAAAAAGAAGAAAGTATAGGAGGGTTTGACTTACTACATATTAAAACGTACTGTAAAAACCTTTTAAGTTATAAGTCCATATGTGTGTATGTCAGTAGAAGAAAACAGAATACAGAAAAAGCGTAGAAATATATATATGATAAAATGGCCATTTTAATTCAGTGGGGAAAAACAGTGAAGAGTTTCAGCACAATTTGGAAGAAAACAAATTTGAACCACTATCTCACACCATAGCAAGAATAAATTTCAAAGACATTACATCTTAGAATGAGAAATAATAACTTTAAATAATTCTAAGATAATATTGCTATGACTTTAGAGTCAAGATAATATTAAGCCAATAAAATCTAAAGAAGACACAAATATTTAGAAACTATTAGAAAAATAAAATTAATAAAGTCATACCTCTTTTTTCTTCTTTTAATCCGTCATCCACATGAAGTTTTGAAAACTCAACTTTGATATTTCTGTTCCAAATTTAAAATCCTGAAATGGCCATTAATTGGCAATTAGGAAAATCAATATGTCAAAATAGTCCTAACCCCTTAGTATAGCATTATTGTGATTTCAAAAACTGACCACTGCTTACTTGCCCAATTTTGTGCTGTTTTTTTTAACCAGTCTTTTTTTTTTAACTCCACTCTTCTCTCATACCTATCTCATAAGTTTTCTGAACAAACCATGAGCTCTCCCATCTTAGTAACTCATAAACACTTTCTCTGTCTGAAATTATACTTGCTCTCTCAACCCCCAATCACTGCCAAACACTCACACAAACACATACCACCCCCTGCTCACTAACACCAAGCACCAGGGAAACACTCTCGTACCAACACTGAGGTATTGGATATTTGTTATCTTTTTGGCAACACAGCATCCAGTTGTACTTCCATGCTACCTGGGGAATCCCTTGTGTAATCTGAATGGGAAGTGGTATCCCATCTTCTACTACAGAAGCCAAAAGAGGAGATCATTCTCTCTCAGAATTCTGACAACCAGTGTGCTGTAATATGATCTAGGCTTATCTACGTGGATGATCTACCTTAGGACTTTAAATTTTGAGCAAATGATACAAGATGAAAGTAGCGATAACCATGCCCCAGGCAATGACAATAGCATCCTTACCAGATTTTCCTGCCAAAAGACAGTTGTGGTACCAACTACTTCTTGGTCCTCCAAAACAACATTTGTTCCTAACTATTTTCAAGACTGGTCTTCCAGCCCTCCAACAATTCTGTAAAATCTGGTTACCTTTTCGGTAAATCCCCTATTTTAGCAGATTGATTCTGTTATTTTCAACTGAAAGAATTTTCAAACTTAAATAACAGACAAAGAGAGAAGCACTCTAAAAGAAAATTATATCTATTCAGGAGAAGCATTGCAATGGGAATATGGTGGGCATATTCAGGGAGATAAAAGAAGACAAAATTTTTTAAAGAAAAAATAAGGAGGGTTGCAGAATTGTTTTGGGACAATTATCCTTGGCTATAAGGACAAATAACAAGGGGGGCATCAATTCATGGTTGAACAGACAGTTGTTGGGCAGATGCCCTCTCAGAAGGTTTTTTTGTTTTGCTTTGTTTGTATGGTGTTGGTGGCTTTTATGTAAGGTTGTGGTTTTTGCAGTCTTTTGTGATAGTTTTTTTATCAGGCATACATGTGTGAGAACCCTCTCTTCCTGGTCTTCCATGGCTCCATTTGACACAAGTAACTCCATTTTGATTCTGACCACTTTCAAGGAATCTTAAGTGATTCATTCACCCTGGGAAGCTTTCCAATACAATGACCTTCCTCTCTCAGGATAACTTTGTTGCCATCCTCAAATGCTTCCTTAGCATTCTGAATAAACTCTTACATTAATACTTACCAAATTTTACCTAAGGTAATCTAAATAGTGAGGGCTGACTAAAAAGTTATGAAAGAGATGAAACTATTAGAAAGTTAAATAATTTAAAATATCCATTATCTTTTCTTCAATGATATTTTTCAAGCCTTAAACTTCATCCCTCGGGTTATTTAGATCTCAAATTTCATTTTAACATTTGATGTGTAAAGGTACATTAGAGGCAAAAGCAGATAAAGCAGGATTTTAAGATATTTATATTGCATTTACCTAAATTATTTCTTGTGCCAATGGGTTACTTTTCACAACATTTGCAAACTTAAGAAATTTCTACTTATATGCAAATTAGTTGACATATTGGTGATGATAGTATTTAATCCTACAATGGAAATGTTTAACACGAGATTCACCAATTAAGAATCTCCATAAGCATGTTAGTCAGTTACTGCCAGAATAATCTTAGTGGTTTAAAATTCAAGTTTTCAGGCCGGCCCGGTGGCGCACTGGATAGTGTGCCGCTTGGGAAGTGTGGCGGCACTCCCGCCCGAGGGTTCGGATCCCACATACAGACCGGTTCCCGCTCACTGGCTGAGCGAGGCGCGGGAGCAACACCGAGGGTTGCGATCCCGTTGCCGGTCCCCGGTCCAGTACGGGGGCAACACTGAGGGTTGCGATCCATTGCCGGACACAGAAAAAGACAAAAAATAAAAATAAAAAAATAAAATAAAATAAAATTCAAGTTTTCTTTTGCGATCCGTTGCCGGACACGGAAAAAGACAAAAAATAAAAATAAAAATAAAAAAATAAAATAAAATAAAATTCAAGTTTTCTTTTCTTTTTTTTTTTTTTTTCACTCACTGTTTTGCAGGTTGGTTGGGGTTTGGTGATGCTGGCTGGGCTTACCTGGGATTAGCTTCAGACCTATGGCTGGGTTCAAATCTGCTTCAAGATTCTTGTTCTGGACCCTAGAGAGAAGGAGCAGTGGTTACTCCTAAAGTGCTTCTCATGATGATGGCAGAAGCCCAAAAGGGCAAACCAACTGAGCAAAATCTCTGCTTGGCTTTAATCTGCTAACATCCTTTTGCCAAAGAATGTCATCTGATCAAGCCCCAAATCAATGGGAAGGGAAGTCCAGTCTGCCCATCATGAGGCCAAGACAAGAGTATGGATAGGATAATACTACTTCAGAGGAGTGAAAAATTGAGTCCAATAATTCAGCCCACCCTAATCTTCTCATCATAAATTGGTGTAGTCTATAAAGTGGAAAGATATTACACTTGGCAATGAAAAAAAAATTATATGCAATTCACAACATAAATTATTCTTGGTCACTTCCAATTATTGTGTATGTCCAATTAAGTGTTTAGATACTAAATGTGTTGTCTCTAACTTCCTAACAAGGTAATCAGCATCAAATTTATTTTAACAGATTGTTACATCACATTGTTTATATATTTAAAAAAATCAAAATTGCTTTATTGTTTAAAATATATTTTCTAAACTGTCCCTGTTTGCAGGTGACATGATCCTATACATCGAACAGCCTAAAGCCTCTACAAAAAAATTCTTGGAGTTGATAAATGATTTCAGCACAGTAGCAGGATACAAAATCAACACACAAAAATCAGTAGCATTTCTATTCTCCAATAGTGAACATGCAGAAAGAGAAATCAAGAAAGCCTGC
>NW_007732934.1:81573-81871 GCF_000696425.1 Galeopterus variegatus | reverse complement strand
TCCCCAGAAATGGAAAGAACTATCCAGACATTTATATGGAATAACAAAAGACCATGCATAGCCAAAGCAATGACGAGCAAAAAAAACAAAGCTGGAGGCATAACACTACCTGACTTTAAACTATACTAGAAGGCTATAATAACCAAACAGCATGGTACTGGCATAAAAACAGACACACTGATCAATGGAATAGAATAGAGAATCCAGAAATCAACCCACACACCTACAGCCATCTGATCTTTGACAAAGGCACCAAGCCTATACACTGGGGAAGAGACTGCCTCTTTAGCAAATGGTG
>NW_007732934.1:69948-79169 GCF_000696425.1 Galeopterus variegatus | reverse complement strand
GTTGCCCCCGCGCCTCGCTCAGCCAGTGAGCGGGAACCGGTCTGTATGTGGGATCCGAACGGCGGGAGTGCCTCCACGCTTCACAAGCGGCACACCAGCGCATACGCCACCGGGCCGGCCCCTCCCTTGAACTTTTCTGATGCTTGATTTGGTGGTCCATAGCACCTTCACGTTTTCTGGGAGGAAACATCTCCCGATAGATTTTATACAAAACCTGAGAGCAGGAGACAACGCTAGATGGAACTTTACTAACATCCCCCAGCTCTAACCTCTAGCTTGGGGCAGGCGAGGAACCAGCCCAGTGAGAGGAGAAAGACGTAGACGTGGGGCGTAACAGGGGCGCGGAGCATTTCCAGCAGCGATCTCGGCGGGTCAGCTCCACCCGCGCCTAATCAACTCCCCGGAAGAAACATCTTTATTTGACCTCCTCCCATCCAGGCCGCATCTCCTACACCAGTTCACTTTCTGGTATCTCTTTGGTATTGTTTTTCATGAACTCCAGAATCATCTTTCAACCTCCTCTCTAACGACTACAAGTTTTAAGGTTTGGCCCTAAGTTACAGTCGCGTCTCCCTAGCAACGTGCCTCTGACAGTCACCGGAAAAGGTTCCGATCACGTGCTCTAGGGACTTCCGGGTTTTCAATGTGACTTCCGGTTGTCAGAATTTCCCCAGAGGCAGAGGCGGACAAGGAGGGGAAGCTGTCCGGTCCCAGGTCGCAGTGGCCCCGGGGGTGGTGCGCTCCGGGTGGGCTCGCCTCATCCTGCCCCGGCCGCTATGCATCCGCGGCGCCCGGACGGATTCGATGGCTTGGGCTACCGGGGTGGTGCCCGGGACGACCAGGGCTTCGGCGGCGCTTTCCCTGCAAGGTCCTTCAGCTCCGGGTCGGACCTGGGCCACTGGGTGACGACTCCGCCAGACATCCCGGGCAGCCGCAATCTGCACTGGGGCGAGAAGAGCCCGCCCTACGGCGTGCCTTCCACCTCCACCCCGTACGAGGGCCCCGCGGAGGAGCCATTTCCCAGCGGTAGTGGCGGCGGAGGCGGAGGCGGCGTTGGTGTGCAGGGGCAGAGCAGTGGTGAGGGCGTGGGGACCAAGGCAGGGGTGGGTAGGGTTGCGGAGCCGTGAATCGCGGCCTGCAGACCCCGGAAGCCGTGGGAAAGATCCCGCCTCCGGGTCCTTCTCGGCCTATCGCGCGCCACACCCTCTGCCCCCCTTTCGTCCTCTGCCCCTGCAGCGGGCCTCCCCCTTCCTCACACAGACCTATCCTCCAGGATCACCTCCAAAAGGGACATCTGCTTTAGCTATGGGGTGCATAGTAGGAAATTTTAGGGGGGGTTGGCATGTTACAACCCATGGCCAGAGTCAAGAAAGAAGGAAATTGGATTATTTACTGTTACCTAATTCGTTTTGGCAGCTATACTTTCTTGATTTAATTAATTAGTTCATTTACCTGTTGCTTTGTGTTGTGGAAAGAAAAGCTTTTCAGCGTAGGAAGGTTTAGGTTCAAACCCAGCCCTACCACTTAAGCTGAACGACTTTTCTTGACTTCTGTGAGCCCTTAGTTTTCTCATCTTTAAGATGCGCAGAAGAATCATAAGCTTTTTACAAGTGTTAAATAAAATGAATTGTAACACCTAATATAGTATGGGACACATAGTAGGCTAAAAAATATTCGTTTCCTTCCTTTTCTCTTTTAATCTTAGGAGTGGTATCTATCTTTTTAGATCTCTAGTCAAGAAATTTTCCTTCCTATAATTTTCTCTTTTCCTGCTTTCCTTCTTCTGACCGAAAAATAACACTTAAGAACTAGAAACACTGATACAGTTTCGAGATAGCATTTTGGAATCAGTACAAAATTATTCTCTGTAGGATGTCAGAAGACCTTGTAACACTGCATGGTCTAGCTATTTTCAACATCCTTTTTATTTGTAAAATGTAAATAATGGCTGCCTCTTTCCACTCTCTGGGAATTGTTAGAATAATAGATTAATTATATCATTAAATATTACATATATTCTAGACTGCCTTATTCTCATTTCCTTGACTTTGTCTTGGACGTGCAATAATATTTGATTTGAGTTGACTGGGAGGTATAGACTTTTAATGATTACGTGATCAGCAAATGGAGATGTGATGGAGGGTTAGTGACTTATCTAGTGTCATACAGTTAGGTTTTTGACTCTCACCTAGTTT
Organism: Galeopterus variegatus; assembly: GCF_000696425.1. Classification (NCBI taxonomy): domain Eukaryota; kingdom Metazoa; phylum Chordata; class Mammalia; order Dermoptera; family Cynocephalidae; genus Galeopterus; species Galeopterus variegatus. The sequence goes on along the minus strand of NW_007732934.1, from coordinate 76,974 downwards.
TCTTTCCATGTGTCATACTGGTCCCAGAAGAATATTGGAATGCTTTTATAAGTCATAAATTAAATAATTCATAATGCATATATAATTGCTAAACAGTTAACTTCTTAGGAAGTAAAGTTTGTGATTTTATCTTTTCATAAATTAAGCTTTGATGATTATGGTGAGGAGGAACTCCTCAGCAAAACCAGAGATTCATTGTAGCAGTTAACATGTAAGTGAATGTAACTTTGCAACGAGGATATAGACTCCAGAGAGATTTACACAGTTAAGAATAAACTTTCCTAACACCTTCCAGAAAATGTCAGTGGCATTTTCTGTTAATATTTGGGAATGGTCTGTACACACAAAGAGGGTAAAAAAGTGACCGGAGGAATGTACATTAACTGGGCAAAAGAAGTTTTTTACTGTAAGGAAGTAGGACATTTGCAAGAGTATGGTGTAAGGGGGAGTTATCCTTGTGAATATTGTATTATAGCTGAAATTTAATGTCTAGTCCCTTGGGGTGGTGATAGTTCACCATTATGATTTTTGGTTCTTTAGTCAAGGAGAAAGGCTTTTTTCATCTTTTGACACGGGCATAGAAATGTTTCCAGCTATAAACTTTTCCAGTAACATTACAGAATTGTCATCAGTAGTAGCACATATATGTACCTACTAACCTATCACAGAGACTGAATTAAACAGCTACTCTAGAACTGTTTAAAACTTGAGAAGATATGGAGGAAGAAACCTGTTTTTACCCATTTTGGTTACCTTGAATACTCATTCAAGTTAATAATTTAAAGGTGCTTTTCTTGCAACTATTGTTTTAACAAGGTGCTCTCCATCAATAACAGTGGGTTACAGCATGGAGGGTAAAGTTGTTTGTGGAAGTTTTCTAGTTGATTACAATCAGAAGTTGAAAACTGGTAACCCTTAACTGCATACTTGTTTGATTTGGCCCATACAGTGTTTTAACACTTTTTGAAATAGTTGCTGATACTTAAAAATATGAAGATTTTGGGCCGGCCCGGTGGCCCACTGGAGAGTGCGCCGCTTGAGAGCGCGGTGGCGCTCCCGCCGAGGGTTTGGATCCCATGTGGAGACCGGTTCCCGCTCACTGGCTGAGCGCGGTGCGGGCGTGGTTGCGATCCTGTTGCCGGTCCCCAGTACGGGCGCGACACCGAGGGTTGCGATCCCGTTACCAGTCAGTGAAAAAGACAAAAAAGGAAGGCTGAGCGCGGTGCGGGCGTGGTTGCGATCCTGTTGCCGGTCCCCAGTACGGGCGCGACACGGAGGGTTGCGATCCCGTTACCAGTCAGTGAAAAAGACAAAAAAGGGAAAAAAAAAAATGAAGATTTTATACACAAATGAATTTGAAAATCACAGCTTAGAAAACCTGGGCCCTGAGCATAAATGAACTGGAGCTAAAAAGCAGTTGCATCCTTAAGAAGTCTACATTGGAACTTGCCACATAAGCCCCAGCAGAGTCCTTCAGTCATTCAGATTAACTCCCTGGTCCTTATCAGAATTTGACTTAGGACTTTAAATGAACAGCATGTTAATAAAAGAAATTTTTTGTTTGTTCGTTTTTAAAGTAAACCTAAATATTGGTTATGAGTAATTTTATTCCTTTTATTTTAGAACAGTTGAATAGATTTGCTGGATTTGGTATTGGACTTGCAAGGTAATGTTTTTATCTAAAGATTTTTAAATTTAAGTTTTTATTTAGTGTTTTTTCTTTAATTAATAATATTAATTTAAGTTCCTTTAGGTTGCTATCTTCATGTTGTTTCTTTGGAACACCACATTAAATATTGAATAATATTTTACAGAAAAAAAGAGCGTTATTTAAAATCTATAAATTGATTTTTTTTTCCCAGTAAAGTTAGAGACTATTCATTTGATTCTAAACACAAAGTAATTTGCAACGAATATTTTAACAACTTTCATGGGTCTATCCAAAGAATAAAGTCAAATGTAATTGTATCTCCTTCCCCATCAAGAAAAGAGTAATTGTGCATTGAAGCTTCTCTCTAAGCATTCAAATGCTCACAGGATAGTTAGCTGCATAGCATCTAGATTTTGCTTATATTCAGCGTTTGGTGATCAGCATTACATTTTTTTATTTCTAATGATAATTTTATTTTAGAAAGTCATTCAGTCTCGATTATTGTCATCTTTAGTGAATACCAGTTTCAAAAACATTGGAATTGCACAGGCTTACATTTCATACCAGAATGACCATCATCATTTTAAACATTTTAACCAAGAAAAAAGACTTTATTTGCATATTTAAACCTGAGGATGTTAATGTCAGTATAACTAAAATCTGTATTTTTCATTCTGCTACTGTCAATTTTTTTAGCCTCACTCTTTATACTTAAAGCTTTTGTTCATTTGACACAATATTAATATATGTGTGAATGTATATATATGTCACTGTTAGAGATTAAACCCACAGCTGTAATTATTTCCTGGGGAATGTTTTCAAAAAAATATTACATGGTTGTTAAAAATCCTGTAAAAATCCTATAACTTAGTGCAAAGTACATCAAAACCAAAATTTGCTGATAGGAACTTTGTTCATAGGTCATTTTCTGGGAAAAAAAATAGCATTCAGTGGTGCCATTTAATTGAAGTGACGTTTCCCACATCAAACATACAGAGATGTAGTTTTATCTTTATGCTATAGTTATTAATATTATGTATTATTTTCCTTATTTACCAGTTTGCAGATCTGATATTCGTTCTTTTTGTATTGAATTTTGTTATTGGTGGAATCATTTGCAAATATGTCTAGATATTTTAAAAATTTCCTTTAATTTAAGAATACAGAACATAAATTAATGCATGATTCTTCAGGCAAGAATAATTCGAAAAACATATGTTGTAAATTAAAGTTGTCTTTATATAGACACATATATACATAAATTTTTTTATACAGTCTCTTTACAGAAAATGTACTGGCCCATCCTTGCATTGTTTTACGCCGCCAATGTCAGGTAAATGTAATTTCTGTGACCTTCTGAAATAATAATCCTGTCCCTTATTCGAAGTGCAGAACTCAGATAAGTGGCATGAGACCATGTAACTATTACTTTATGTTAAATGTTCCAAAATCTGTACTTTACCAGTTCTCAAACTTTTTGGTCTTTAAACTTCTTTAAAGTCTTAAAAATTGGTCATGATTTCAAAGAACTTTGGTTTATGTTGGTCATATCTGTCAATATTTGCCATTTCAGAAACTAAAACTGGGAAAATTTTAATGTATCTATTAATTTAATTCATTAAAATAAACTCATTAGATATCAACATAAATAACATTTTATTAAAAATAAATGTTTTTGCAAATGTTGTTAATGTCAGGCATAAGAGGAGAAAGTCAGATTCTCATAACTGCTTCCGCAGTCAATCTGTTGTGATACATTGTTTTTGAAAGAAACAAGAAAATCCAGCCTTCTACACATATGTAGTTGAAAAAAACAGTTTTTTATATTGTTTTCAGAGAATTCCAGGTATTCTTCTTTGAAATTAAACCAAAACTCACTAAATGGTAGTTTCTTAAAGGTTATTTACAATGTGAAATCTAAAACCACATCAATGAACTTTTTATCCTTGTTACGTAAAAATCCATTCATCTATACTGCATCGTGGATGGATATTTTTATCCATGTATGATTCCATATCATCATGCACTGAGTATTTGAAAAATATTGATCCATGCATTATATAGATCTTCCAGATCTTAAAACATTTGATTATACACATCAAAAAATCATTTAAGTATTAGAAGTTTTTGATGGTGGATACAGATTTTCCAAAATTCTGAATTTTACTTGAAAACTCATATTTATCATTGACAACAAATACTGTCAGCTGTTTTTTGGTTTTTTTTTTTTAATCAACAGCTCACTTTTTTGATTTTCAAGATCATGTTTCAAGCTTGAAAACTCATATTTATCATTGACAACAAATACTGTCAGCTGTTTTTTGGTTTTTTTTTTTAATCAACAGCTCACTTTTTTGATTTTCAAGATCATGTTTCAAGCAAAAAATGGTGTTCCTTGAAAAAAGAGGCAAGTTCAACTTGCAGTTCCATTATACAGGTGCTTTTCCTCATGACAGCCATCTTACTTCCTTATGCAACACACAGGATATTAATTAGAAAAATGATGTGTACTCAAAGGTCAGCGTTTTGTAAAATTAACATTTTTTACTGCTTCATCAAGGATATTCTTAAGTGAAGTTTGCTTTTTCCTTCCTGTGAATAAGTGGGGTGAAGAAAACAGTAAGTAATAAAGTATAGTTTCATGTCACTGCCTTAATTTCTGCTAAAGAGCTAGCATTTTGACCACCATTTCTTTTGCAGTATTAGTGAAAATATCAACACAACGAAAAAGGCAACAATAATTTTAAATTTGTTGATCCCCTAAAAGGGTAATGGGGCTTTTGGGGGTCAGTGGACCATACTTTGGCAAACAGTGTTATACTACAACTCACCTCCTTTGCAAAGTAATTTTTCCCGTATTTATTTACTGTTAAAATTTGAAACAATATAATAAATCATTACAAATTAATCTGTTCATGTTTAGCACTGAAAAATAAGTATGCATAGAGAAATAACCACTTAAATAGCATAACAGTGAATATGCCCAGAACAGTATATTTCAGACATGTATTTTACATTGTGATCCAGTGTATACATAATGAGTAACAAATATGTTATTTTAAAAAATATTTTATTAAATAATACCATTAGAATGTGTGATGCATTCTAATATTTTATTTTTTATTATTTCACTTAATGTATAGTTTTTTGATCCCCTTAGCTGATTTCATAATTTACCAATCAGTTGCAACCTATAGTTTGAAAAATGCTTGCCTAAAATGAGCATGAGTTGGGATATGTAATTCTAGTGTTTAAGGAAACAAATATCAAACAATAAGACCCTCTTTATTATATAGTCTACATTACTGTGTATATTATGCATTGGTCTCCAGACTGTATTTATATAACCATATATACTGTACTTTTAATAGGTTATTTAAAGTACTTTTAAGAATAATTTTGCTTATGTTTAATTTATGTTGACTTTAGAATTTAACTTTTGTTAATGATGCAGCTGCCCTGTGTATCTTTCATGGCCTTGTTATTTCTTGACGAAACAATAATAGAAAAAAATCATAAAATATCTTCTTTACAGGTTAATTACCATGCTCGGCATTACCATCTCACTCCATTTACAGTCATCAATATTATGTACAGTTTCAACAAAACTCAGGTGAGAATTAGTCTGTGAATTCTATTAAAGATGTATATACGTGTCATTTGGGCTTAGTAATCGTTAAAGTAAGAATAATTCCTTTTAACTTGGTGAATAAAAATATCTTAAATCTTATAGTAAAACAAATGTAGCATAGTAATGGTATCTTTTTTGAATCTTTCAGCATTTCATTAATTCAGCAAAAACTACTAAGAACACAGCAGCTAACAAGAGGCTTATAGTTCAGTCATGGAGACAAAAACTTAAGCAGAAAATTGCAGTACAATAAGATAGATGCAATGTTAGAAGTATAAAATGCTGTCAGAGTTCTAAAGAGAAGTACCTTATCAAAATTAGGATTGGGCACAGGCTATGGCATGGAAAAACTTTAGGAAAAGGGACACCTGCGTTGTATACTTATTGTCAAGAAGTCTACCTTTTAGTGATGAGGATAGAGAAAAGGTTTTTTAAGTTGATGTGCAGAGACAGAAGAAAATGAGAGGTTATAATGTTTGGGAATGCATTTAATGCAATACAGTGGGAGCTTGGAGCAGGGGTTGAAGAGTAAGAGAAATGAAAAAGTAGCTGGAGAAGTAAGCAGGATCCAGATCATAAAGGCTTTCTAATTGCACCCTTGATCTTAAAAGCTACAGGAGTATCATTGAAGATGTTTTAACAGTGACCAAAGTATCTTGAGCAAACTTTGGTTGTCTGGCAATATCCATCAAAATTTAAAATATACATGTTCTTTGACTTACTAATTTCATTTCTAAGAACTTATTCCTTGTAGATGTATACATATATATACAAAAGTGTAAATATACAAGGATATCATGGCATTGCATGTGTGTGTGTGTGTGTGTGTGTATATATATATATATGCAAAAATATATATGCAAGGATGTCATTGTGGCATTGCATATAATAATGAGATTGGAAATGATTACATGTCCATAAGTATGGTACCAGTAAAATAATTACGGCATATTTATATGGTGAACACCAGTTAGCCTTTAAAAATAAGAAGATACCTCTGCATGTACTGATACAGAATGATCTCTGGGATATTATGTTATGGCTCAAGATAGTACCACCTGTTAAAAATGAGCAAAACAAAAACATTTATCTATCTGTACATATACACAGAGATGTACTTGTATATGCATGGACAATCTCTGGAGGATAAGTAAGAAATTGCTGCTAGGGGATGGGGTGAAAAGGAGACAAACTTTTTTACCTGATACCCTACTGCTTCTTTTTAATTGTACCATGTCTATATGGTATTTATTAATAGCATATAGATAAGTAATAAGAATAGGAATATCACTGATGGTATTCTGGAAAGGGGCAAGACTAGAGACAGTGAAACTTGTAATGTCAAATTGATAGAGTGTAATGGAGTAAGGATGGAACAAAGAGCATAGATTTGTAAGAGACTAGGAGTAGAATTTATAGAACTTGGTGACTAATTGGATAAGAAGAGTGAGAGAAAAATGTCTTCTGAATATACAATTTGGAAACTAAGATGATGAAGCTGCTATCTAGGGAGACAGGAAGTACAGCAGAGAAGAATTGGTGTGATCTGAGTGCATATGATTGGGTTAAGTTGTAGATATATAAATTTTGAGAGACCTGTGGGTCATCCAAAGGGAAGGACTAGTAGGGACTTGAATATATAGATAGTAGGGGTATTTAATAAGATAAATAAACTAATTAATTATTTGGATTGTTTAATTAATTGGATTGTTCATCTTGGCCTAAACCTAACAAACATTAACAA
>NW_007732934.1:67929-69430 GCF_000696425.1 Galeopterus variegatus | reverse complement strand
ACAGGAAGTACAGCAGAGAAGAATTGGTGTGATCTGAGTGCATATGATTGGGTTAAGTTGTGGATATATAAATTTTGAGAGACCTGTGGGTCATCCAAAGGGAAGGACTAGTAGGGACTTGAATATATAGATAGTAGGTGTATTTAATAAGATAAATAAACTAATTAATCATTTGGATTGTTTAATTAATTGGATTGTTCATCTTGGCCTAAACCTAACAAACATTAACAAACATTAAACTAATGATAGGAAATTAATTTAGTTGTAGTTCTCTAGTAAGATTTCTGTTAGAATAATGCCTTATTGGATAAATATCAGTAAATATTCAATATTAAGTTTTATTAAGAACTTTTGTGTTTCTTAATTAATTAATTATTTTGTTATTCAAATTATTTTAACATTTACTTGTACCTATTTTGGGGTACAGTGTATTGTTTCAATACAATGAATATTCTGTGCAGTAATTCACTTAGGGTTGACAGCATAGTTTTGTACCCTTTAGTCCACCATTCCTCCTCCCTCCCTCCACTCACTTCTGGTAACCATTATTCTACTTTCTACTTCTATGAGAACCACTGTTTGGGTTTTCTTTAGATTCTACATATGAGTGATATCATGCAGTATTTGTCTTTCTGTGTCTGACTTACGTCACTTAACATGATGGTTTCTAGTTCCATCTATGTTACTGTAAATGATAGAATATCTTTTTTTTTAGTAGCTGAATAGTATTTCATTGTGTATATATACCACAGTTTTTTTTTCATATTTAGGTAGGCATTAACAGAAATAACAATAAATTTTGTTTATTTTAGGGACCAAGAGCCCTGTGGAAAGGAATGGGAAGTACATTTATTGTCCAGGGAGTCACACTTGGAGCAGAAGGCATAATTAGTGAATTCACATCTTTGCCAAGGTACCTTTCTGGCATTTTCTAAATATTAGTTTTATATTAGATTTTAATAAAATATGATAGTTTCTAAAAATATCTAGAACCTGAAAATTTGTCTGAAGTAGATAAAAGAAGAAATAGAATAAAATTATATTATTATATCTTATGTAATTAGTATGTGATAAAGTGCTTCTTGGTCTAGCATATATTGAGATGTATCTTTTAGCTGTGACTGCTGTGTGTCAGCAGCTGCCAACTAAGGAACAAGTATGAGTGAGCAATTCATAGTCTTTGAATAGCCAGTTTAGGGAAGGAGACTCATGTAATCAAGTTATAGTAGATTGTGTGATTCGTGCTATAATTAAACTTTTTTCAGACCCCAAGGAACACATTCCCTCGAGTTATTGGCAAGGATTTCAAAAAATAACTGAAATCTGAGCTAGATTATGAATTATGAGAAGGAGTTGATGTGGCAGAGGATGTCATTCCAATAAGAGGTGACAGCATGCCCAGAGCTATGGAGGTTGGATGGTTTAGATAATAAAAAGAATTGTCTTGTGCTTGGAATATTGGGTGTGTATGGGGTGGAATATTAGGAAAAGAAACTGAGGT
>NW_007732934.1:64782-66334 GCF_000696425.1 Galeopterus variegatus | reverse complement strand
GTAAGATATAGGATAGTAGAGTTATAGAAGACAAAGATGGGAGAATTAGAATTGTAGATGCTCCGAGGCCGCAGGTTTGGATCCTATGTAGGGATGGCCGGTGCACTCACTGGCTGAACGCGGTGCGGACGACACCAAGCCAAGGGTTACGATCCCCTTACTGGTCACACAAAAAAAAAAAATTTAAAAAAAAAAAAAAGAATTGTAGATACACTTGGAGGTAAAGGGTAGAGAAATTGGGAAAATTTCCTTCTGCATCTCTATTTTGTCTTTGAAACAAGATACAAGGTTATTTGGTGAGAGAAGGATAAGTATTGAGGTCATAGTAGAAAACCATGAGAAGAATGATATATGTTTGGGACAATCACAATGCTGGGTAACAAGGGAATCTTACAAAGAATATACTATATAAAAGGAATATTAATAGATATCAGAAATCATAAATATCAGCCCATGGATAGCATTAAAGGCTTTAAATGGTTTGTTAATCCAAAGTTAGCCCCTGGCAGGGTGAATTTTTTGAATTAAGGAAGTGAAGATGTTGAAGGTATGGCCACTAGGATATTACATGTGATCAGTCTTGAGATTTAGTCTTTGTAGGGAAGGAAATGAAGGCAAGAGAAACTGATACCAAGTTTTTTTCAATGTCATTGCTTTCAAAGGACCTCATAATTTTCAAGTTCCCTTAATACAGCTTTGCTAGAAGGTTAGAAACAAAACAGTGATTAGAAAGTTTAGAAACATTTAGCCAGCTAAAAGTTTCTTGTCTCATACTTAAAAATCTGAATGTCTGCACTTGGCTGACCCTATTGCTTTTTATATTACAAGACAAAATCAAAAGTTAGTACCTGTAGCGAAATATTCTTGTGCTTCTCCCACAAACATAATTCTATAAAAATTTAACAAACTGGGGCCGGCCCGGTGGCGCACTGGATAGTGCGCCGCTTGGGAAGCACGGCGGCGCTCNTGGATGGACATTTCTGAAGGATAATTGATGATAATTGATGTTAGTCTGGGATTGGGGGTATAGGAGAGTGAGTTGTCAGCAAGTGCATTTTCCAGATTGGAAAACGTTCACCAAGATGGAGAATTCACGAAGAAGAATAAGTTGGAGTGGGAACAAAGAAAACAAATTTAACTTTCAGGCAACGAAGTTTGAGATTCTTGCAAGACATCTGGGGGGACATGTCTAATAAGACATGTTGGAACTGTCAGAGTCTTAGAGAAAATTTGAAGTACAGGCATAGCTTTGAGTGTTGTGGCATTAAAGTAGCAGTTAAAGCATTAGAATGGATGAAATCACCTAGGGAGAAAGTATAGATAAAACAACATAAAGTGGACCAAGGATGGAATCCTGGGCAACTTGTGTATGCACATGTGTGTGCCATGCATGTGTATGAATGTGTGTATGTGTATGTGTATGATGGGAAAGGTAGTTGAGGGAGGTAGTTAGAGATGTCCTCAAAACAAGTTGAAAATAGCAGAAAAGCAGTAAGATATAGGATAGTAGAGTTATAGAAGACAAAGATGGGAGAATTAGAATTGTAGATGC
>NW_007732934.1:27621-63248 GCF_000696425.1 Galeopterus variegatus | reverse complement strand
CCGGTACGGGGGCAACACTGAGGGTTGCGATCCGCTGCCGGACACGGAAAAAGACAAAAAAGACAAAAAAAAAAAAAAAATTTAACAAACTGCAGGAAATTCCATTTGTCAGTACTTGCAATAACAACACTTGGTTCAGGTCCTGACTACACCACTTTTTAGTTTTGGAACTTTAGGCAAGTAATATTGCTACTCTAATGCAGAGATGGAGTAACATAAACTTCAGGTTATAGAGAAGGAAAAAAGAAACGGGAATGAGAAGGCATAGAATTTTATAAAATTTTATCCTCTAATTTTCTTATTCAATAGACATAAAGACCTGTTAATTGTGTGGGAATGTGTTTTCTCTTCATCATTTTGAATCTCACTAAAGAAAACACAAAAGTTTATTTTTATTGCATTGTTCTACTTGGATAATTTTGGTGATAAGTTCCACTCATTTATTCAATTATTTACTTAGGTAACATTTGTTTAAGTGCCTACTGTGTTCCAGGTCCTGTGTTAGAAATCAGGATTACAATGAGGAAAAGAAACAAAAGCTACTTGTTACCACGAAGCTCAGAATCTAGTGTTAAGGACATACATTAAGTAAAATAATTCCATTAATGAATAAATAATTACAAATTGAAATTTGTTCTCTGAAGGAAAAGAATGTGAGAGTTCTGTGAGAGTATTAAAGGGTTAGGAACAATGTCCTTAGTAATGACATTTAAGCTGAGATCTGAGTGACGAGTAAGAAGCACAAGCAAGTTTGTGGAAAAATGCTGCAGCAGTGGGGAGCCTGGAGAATTCAAGTAACAGAGAAGGAGTGCGTGACTGGAGGCCTGAAGGCAAGGTAGAGAGTGGTGTGAGACAATGCTGAAGTACTAGATGAGAGCCAGACCACTCAGGGCCTGTGTATTAGTCTGTTTCTGTTGCTTATAACAAAATGTATGGAACTGGGTAATTTGTAAGAAAATGAAATTTATTCCTTATAGTTTCGAAGGCTAGGAAGTCCAAAGTCCAGGGAACACATCTGGTAAAGGTCTTGGTGGTGGCAACAGTGACCCAGGGATCTCATATGGCAGAAAATGGTGGAGCAGAGAAAGACTAAACTCTCATGAGCTCTTCTTTTAAAGCCTTCAGAACCAAGCACTTGGCTGCTATATTAGTTCATTTTTGTTTTGCTATAACAGAACACCTGAAACTGAATGATTTATATAGAAAAAAGATTTATTTGGCTCACAATTCTGGGACAGCTACATCTGGCCTCAAGCTGCTCCTACGCACTGTGGAAAATGGCAGGCAGCTGGTGGGTACAAGCAGATCACATGGCGAGAGGAAGCAAGAAGGGGGCAACCAGCTCTCGTGGGACCTAGCAGAGCAAGAACTCACTCATGACACCCCCATCCCCCAGGGTATTAATCTATTCATGAGGGATCTGCCCCCATAAGCCAAACCAATCCCAACATCGCCAAGTTGGGGATCAGATTTTGACATGAGCTTTGGAGGAATGACACCTCCAAACTATCAGCCATCATTATTAATCCATTCACTAGGTCATGGTCCTAGAATCTAATCACCTCTTCAAGGCCCCACCTTTCAATTACCATAATAGGATTTCCCATCCTCAACAGTTACAGTGGGAATTAAGCTTCTAATATATGAACTTTGGGAACACAATTTAATCAATGCACAAAAGCCTGGTAGGGCACCTTAAGGATATTGAGGAGTTTTAGGCAAGGCCAATGACATCAGATTTATGTTTTCAAAGGGTTTTTGTAACTATAGATGAAAAGACTGCAGGAGAACCAAAGTGGATAAAAGGAGGCATCTTAGTAAGCTATAACAATAATCAAGGTGAGAAATGATGGTAGTAGCTAAGACCAGGGTAGCTTCTTTCAATATGGAGGTAAGTGGACAGTTTTGAAATATTCTTAGGTAAAATTGATGGAAGTTGGTGATGAATTAGGAGTGGTAGATAAAGGAAAAGGCAGTATCAAGGATGACTTCTAGGATTTGGGCTTGTATAACTGGGTTTCAAATGAAGCCATTTTCTGAAGTAGAGTGTAAATATCTTTTTTTTTTTTAAATTATTTATTCTTCATTGGGCAGAGTTGACCTTTCTTGAGGTAAAGCAGAGTCATGGCAAACAAGGCAGTGAAGTCATAACTCAAAGCAGTTCATACTAGAAACTACCACATGAAAAAGATGAGCTCTGAGGTCTCCTTGACTGGGGTTCTTAATTGCACAATGATTGCTAGGTAGAACAGGCACAACAGTATGGATTTGCTGATATTTACTTTTTTATACTGATTATCACATCAGAGAGAAAAACCACAGACATCTAGTGCCCATTAGGTCATCAAGCTTATAGTTTCTCAGTATTACTTTTTTTTAAAGAAAATGTATGTGACCCAGGACCATCATCTGTGACCTCTTTGTCTACTGTTAGACCCTCTCCCAATCCTCTTCCTAACTTTCCACCGGTTGGAGTGAGTTAGACCCTGTGATGTTCTACTCCAAAATATGCTTTACTTTATTTACATGTGGCTTTTCATGTATCATTACCATGAGGTAGGAGCTCCTATAACCAAGGCTACCTGTGTGGTTCAGTCTCTCACAAAGCCCATTTGGTTAAACTCCAACTTAGTTTTGACTCTTCTCACATTTGTGGTTGTACCAGTGTAAACAACCTGCAGTTTTCTCCCAATGATTTCTCTGAATTCACTTACTTTATACACATGCTATTTTTAGGCTGACCAGTTAGCTCAGGTGATAAGAGCATGATGTTTATAACACCAAGATCAAGGGTTCAGATCCCTGTATTGGCCCACTGCCAATAAATAAATAAATAAATAAATTCATGTTACTTTAAACACAGTGAAATCTTCCTCTAATTCAATAGATTTCTTTTCTGGTTCAACAGTTCCTAAATAGGAAGCACTAAAAGAGTCTAATTAGGAAGAAAGACTTTTTATTGGATAAGTTCATTTTCGGGTCATTTATCATATCCAGGTTGAGTTGTCAGCAGGTAGATGATATGAGGCTGGCATAAAGAGGAAAAGTCTTAACTGAAGTTAAATAAATTTTGGAGATTTTGAAGCCATTATTTTGGATGAGAGTGCCTAGTGAAGGAGAATACCATATGGAGTAAGAAAAGAGGGCCTAAGCCTTTAAGAACTCTAGCAATAGGTGGCTGAGTTAAGGTGATCCCGCAAAGGAGATAGAAGGAGAGACCAGAAGGGAGGATAAAAACCAAAAGAGTATATGGGCTAGTGGAGTACCAGGTGCGAAGAGTTCTTCAAGAAGGAGGGAGGAACACAAGTGCATGCCTGATGGCTGCTGAAATGTCAAATAGGGTACAGACTTAAAAATGTCCATTGGATTTAGTGAAGTTATTGGGTATGTTGGCAAGGGCTGTTTTTATAAGATAATGGGGTAGGAGTCAATTTGGAGTGGGTTCATAGGTGAGTGGAAAGTTAGGATGTGGATATAGCAAGTTTACAAAGTTGGCTGTGAAGAGAGATGAAGACAGGTAACTGGAAGATGAAGAGTTTGGAGTGGGTTGAGGGAAGTGTTTTTTGGTTTGTTTGTATTTTAAAGGGAAACTATTGCACCATGTGGAAATTAAGACTAGTTATAGAGTACTTTTAAAATTCTATTGCTTTTGTGCACTGATTATGCATAGGAGTATGCATTTTAATCTGTCAAATGGAAAACCAGACTATTTTGAGAAAAGCAAGGTATTCTAATCAATTTTCTTCATTTTGTTGCTCATTTACAAGGGCAGTTTTTGCTTGAAAATAGTGAATTAAAATATCTTCACACATATTTGGTATTTGATGATGAAATATAAAAAGATTTAATCACAAGTAAGTTTTTTACACTTACCCTCTTATTGAAGCATTTACATATGCTAATTCAATCTGTTTAATAGTGTTTTAAATCTTTTTTTCTCCTCTTTTATCTTAATGATCTTAAGAATTGGAGTCATAATTAGCACTGTATTTAAAGGGGTGGTGGTTCTGCCCTTACAGAAACTCGGGTCACAGACCCATCTGTCCATAGTGTTGATGATAGTTTCATGCTTAAAATCAATGTCATAATAACGTATAGTATTACTTTCTGAGACCACAGTAAGAGTAATAGCAGTGCCAAGATGATTTACAAAGTATGTAGCATATTTTGTTTTATAATCATTAAGTAACTGTCAGTTAGATGCAAGGTCTAAACTGTTTTTTTCATTTTTTGACTTAATCGTTGAATACCATTTCAGCTATATTTTGTGTTGTTCAAGCCAAATAAGTATCCTAGTATGAATTTCATCAGAGTTTGGCCCCGGAGGCTCTCTGAGGTCTTATAAATCATGGGTGGTTGTTCTATTGGTCTCATAAAAAAGTGTAGGAACATTTGCATACTACCTGTGCTATAATTGTACTGAGTTTGTTTTTAGGGTATTTACCTTTTTAATAACTTCATTTAATTTTCTTCACCCTTTTAATATAAAATGTATTTATTTCTTTATCTCTTTATATTTTTCACATTCATTTATTTCAAATAGAAAATGTTTTTTAGGTTTCTTCTGTGTCCAGGGTGAAATGGGTATCAGTTCCATCAGAGGAACTGGTGGCAGCAAGTCTCATCTTTATTTTGCACTTCTCTTTTTCTCTTATTCTCCCCACTCCCTTTTCTTTTCTTTATTCTCTTCTTTATCCCCTCTCTCTGCCTTTTCACTTGTTTCTGCCTTCTTATTTACCTTCCTTTTTATTCTCCATATTCTCTCCTTTTTTACTTTTCTCTTGATAAAACTTTTTCCCTTTTATCACCCTTTTGTCCTATTTCAGCTTGCCTCTCTTCATTTTTCTTTCTTTCTCTCTTTCTTTCTTTCTTTTTTTTTTTTTTTTTCCTGATTTCCAAAGGTAACCTAAATAGCAAGAAGCACACGGTCCTGGACCCTCATTCCAGATCTGGCATTTTGCTTATTGCTTATTTCCTTTAAATATACTCTGTGATCTCTTTGACCTTTATTTTTCTCATCAGTAAATCAAACAGGACAATACCTGCTTTGCTTATCTCACAGGATTCTTCTTTGTATCAAATAAGGTGAGAACAAGTGCAGCCAGGGTGCAGACTTACGTCATAGAGGCCAGGGTTTAGAACCCACTTCCACACTAACTAGCCGTATGGCTTTGAGTAAGTTATGAACCCTCTCTGATCCTATTTCCTCATCTACAAAATGGGGATAATAGGATCATTGTGAGGATTAGAAATAATTCACGCAAAGTACTTTGCACAGTGCCTAGCATATAGTGGGTGTTCAAAAAGATAATAAAATATAATAATGATCACAAAATTAATGTCATCGTAATGAGTAAAGGCACTTTGGAAATTAGTTGCTGTACAAATGTAATGTGTATTTCTGCATTACAGTTACTTGATTTTGTTCTCTTTTTAAACTTTTATTCTTATATACTTTGTAAAGCCCTTTTTCCTTCCTTTATCTTGTTCCTTGTTTGCCTTTCCTTTCCCCATTCATTCTCTTTTTTTTAACCTATTATTTTTATATCTATTTCTTTAATGTCTTATCATGTTCATTTTTATAGTTTGTTGTACCTCTTCCTCCTCAGTCAGCTCCTTCTATTAGCATATACAGAAACACCTTGTATGTTTTTGCTCTCTTCAAACCACCGCAGTAGTTCAAAATGTGTTCCAGAAAGGAAAATGTTCACCATTAGAATATATTTCTCCTTCAGATTAAATGAAATATTAGAAATTGATTACCTTTTTGAAAATTGGGCTAAGTCAAGATGTTTTAAATAACATGGCTTTCGTTTTATTTAAATTTATCTTTACATTGTAGGGAGATTTCACACAAGTGGAATCCTAAACAAATCGGAGAACACCTTCTACTGAAATCGTAAGTGTCAAAATGGAATTTTTATTGGAAATTTTTATAGTGTTAGAATTGAAAAAAATCTTATTAAATAAGTATAGTGAAGGAAATTATAGTAATGAAATATTTGTAGGAATAGAACTTCAAAAGACAAGTATCATAGAGTTTAGGAATAAAATTCTTAAATACATATTATCTTTAAAATAAATCTTACTAAATTTGAAAGACCGGCATCACAGCCTAATGTATTCCTCTGTTCTTAGGAAGTTAGAAAAGGTCTTCAAATTGTTTAAGCCAAATTTTCAAGAAAATTATCATTTTATTATTAAGCAGAGATACAAATGTATTTGTATGGTAATGAAAAAAACCAAAACCTTAGTGACATTAAAATACAGTCCTAAAGGCACTTAGTGATTTTTACAACAGTAACAATTTTTGTAGACTAGGATTTTACTCTTCACTTTTTAATTTTTTTTGAAGATTGTGAATTGGAAATCCTCCAGCCTGCTGGCTCCCTCTATGGGACATTCCAGCACATTATTACTTAGTGATGTTCCATTCACCTTGAAAACCACTATTTGCCAGGACTTGGCCCATAAGGGTTAGGTAAGTCCCACCTTGATATTATTTTAAATAACTATACAAGGGTACTTCGGAAAGTTCATGAAAAAATAGAATTAAAATATAATATGAATATTTCCATGAACTTATTGAAGATCCCTTGTATTTTGCAGGATTGCAGAGTTGTAATATTACTATGTCTAATTATTGCTGAAAAGAAACAACTTTGCAAAGCTATATAATATTGTTTTTGAAAATAAAAGGGGGCTTCACTCACCACTGAAGTCTGGCTTTGCTCTGCTGTATGGGAAGTCTGGGAGTAGATAATGATAACAGGATAATAGCAGAAAAATGTACTTGTTCAAACATCACTAAATAGGCAAGCTAAGGAATGGATCTTTCATCCTAAATATTTAAGTATCATAGGCTTCATTTAGCTCTGTGCAGGTAGTTGTCCAAACAAGGAATCACAAATGAGCCTACATTTTATTAGTTTAAAATAAAATCTATTTTCTTTGCAGGCTGTCCCTGTATTATTATTAATACTTGATTTTTTTCATTTCCCTTGAATAAAACATCCTATGTTACAGATCTCAGAAGTTAATATCTTTAGGCCATAGGTATTAATGTTCGAAAACCTTAAAAACATCATTCTATCTTGAATGTAAATTATGTTAATTTATAAAAGCAGATATTAAAAAGTTTAGTGTAACCATCCTGTTTCACTGTACTGATAAATTTATTTTAATTTCTACAGCCTAACTTATGTGGTAGCAATGCCATTTTATTCAGCAAGTCTAATTGAAACGGTACAGGTGAGCTATTTTTTATTGTCTTTTTATAGTTAAGAATATTTTTTTGGAATAATCAATATGTTACGTATATCTGATTTTGTAGCAGGAAAATGTAAGAAAGTATCCTTTTAAAATATTTATTTCAGAGGCACCACACATAAGTTCCACATTGCTGATATATATATTTCCATTGCAAATTTAGGTCACACTTCCAGTTTTAATTATTTTTATTCCTTCCATAGGCAACTATAATCTTCATTCAAATATTTCAGAACCCAGCCTATGACTCTCTGAATACAAAGAATCTATAAACTTTTTAAGGCCCTTATGTACAACTCAGATGATTATGGCTTGTCATAGGACAAGACAGTAAATTAATATTTACTGGAGCATAAACATGATGGATAATCATCCTGACAGTGAGCAGGTGGTCCCCATAGGTAATTTACTAACAACATTCTTTTTAAATATGCCTTTTAAGGAATATTTGATATTATTGTTGTGGTAAGTACTAGAAAGCTAAAGCAATTCCTGCTAGCATTTTAAATTCTGTGTGCTTGTTTTACTATTCCTAAGCACATGGTGGCGCTTCAAGTACATTGAATTAAATGACTCTCACTATATTCTTATTTACACTTAAAACTGTAAGATGAGGTAGTTCTAACTTTACCTATACACAAAATCCAACTATTTGTACACCTTTTTTCTGTCTCCAGTATTAGATCCTCTAGCATATTTTTTCCCCTAGTATGTATGAGTGCCCTCTCTCTCTAAAAACCCCCAGTGGATCAGCCTTTCCTCTTCTACTTACTCTTTTCAACTTATTTTCTTTTCTGGCCCGGTCACTGACCTTTGAATTTTTTTGCTGTTGTTGTTAAAGCTAACTTCAGTCAAATGAACTTAACATCTAGTGACCCAAATGTACTTTCCTTTTCCCTTGCATTTGGCATTGTGTTAATAAATGATAGAACCTTTGTATGGTGCTATAAAATTTACAGAGTTATTACTCTATACCATATTGCCATTTTAAAGATAAGGGGGAAAAAAAGTAGCAAGAAGGTAATTATATAAGGAAAAAAACTAAGCAGAGTGATGATTAATTTTCTCATTCATAAAATGGGAATAGTATTTTAATAACTGAGTTATAAAAATTAAATGAGTTATTTATGTAAGTGCCCAGCTCACTATATGATAAGGGTTTTTTTTTTTTTTTTCTGTGTTTTTTAACCTAATGTCCATCCTGCTCCAGATTCCATCTGCTAACTCTCTCCTTTTGACTCCTTTTGTCTGCTTTTCTAGAACTCTTTTTTCCTTCTGAGATTTCTACTTTCTTGAACATTATCTTCTTTCAGTAACCTCTTTACTCTACCATCCCTTCTGTTGTACCTTAAGGCTCAATCCTTGACCCTTTTTTTTTTTATACTATATTCATTATCCTGGGAGAGCTCATTTACTCACATGAATAATTTTAACTCTACTCTTTTTGTAAATTAAATCTTCACCTCAAGCTTAACTTATAAAAACAATCTCATCTAGACCCTCCTCTCACTTTCTATATTAAAGGCAGTATTGTTATCTTCACCCTAAAGATTCAACACTGTAGTTCTAGTTTTAGGAAAGTTTTTGATTTTTATGTTTCTTTCATCCTTCATAGCTAATGAGTCATCATGCCTTCTTAGTTCTAACTTGAATAAGTTCTAAGATTTGTCTGTTTCTCCACACCGATAGGCCTCCATTCTCATCCCTTCTTTACCACATACTCAGCTTATTACATTATCTTCTTTCCTCCTGCTTTATACTCAGTGGTTCTTTGCCTTATGGGGAGCTCAGATCTCTTTGAGACCTTTGTTTTCCTTGAAAACCACACATTTATACATAGATCTCCTGAAGAACACCTACTGAAGCCCACGAGTAGAACTTTCTAGTGATCCATTTCTTCATTAAGGATCCTTGTTCCAGTCCCTTCATTTTAAAGGTTCGTTCTATGTACACATGCAAGATTAGTGTTCTTAAGTTGCAGTGCTTATATCTTTGCTGATTAAGGATCCGTATTGACTCATATTCCCTAAGATCTTCTCAGCATAGTATTAAATCAAGGTTTTTTGTTTTTTTTTTCCTTTTTGTCTTTTTTCGTGACTGGTAACGGGATCACAACCCTCGGTATCGTGCCCGCACCACGCTCAACCAGTGAGCAGACCGGTCTCTATATGGGATCTGAACCCTCGGCGGGAGCGCCGCTGCACTCCCAAGCGCCGCACTCTACTGAGCGTGCCACCGGGCCGGCCCTAAATCAAGGTTTTGATTGACTTCACTTTATCTTTTCAGTTTGTCTTCCCTAAGTGCTGAACTTTTTTTTTTTTTTTTGTCCTTTTTGAGACCAGCCGCACCACGCTCAGCCAGTGAGCGCTGTGAGCGCACCAGTCATCCATATATAGGATCCGAACCCATGGCGGGAGCGCTGCTGCGCTCTCAGCGCCACACTCTCCCAAGTGTGTGCCATGGGCTCGGCCCCTGAACATTTTTTTAATTCACTAAATATTTATTGAGTGCCAACCTGTGTCAAGCACTGTTCCAAACCCTGGGGATACAGCAGCAAACAAAACAGACAAAAACTCTCTGCCGTCATAGCACTTATTGATGTCTATCTTCCCACAATAATATAAGATAAATATAAAGTATATTAGATGGTAATAAATGCTAAAGAAAGTGAAAATTAAGCAAGGAAGGTAAATAAGATGTGAAGTGGGTAGGAAGAGGCAGTTAATATGTTTTTAAGTCAGGAAAGGCTTCACTAAGAAGGTGACATTTGTGTAAAGGTCTGAGACTAAGAACAACATGGGTATTTCGGAGGACATTCTAAACAGAGGGAAAGCAAGTACAAAGGCCCTTAGTTGGGATTGTATTATGAGTGTGTGAGGTGTAGAAAGGAAACCAATATGGTTGGTGCTACCTAAGCAAGGGGTAAAACAGGAGATGAGGCCTGAATGGTAAGTGGGGACCAGATCATATAGGACATTGTAGATCATTATAATAATTTGGCCTTTACTTGGGGAGAGGTGGAAAGTCTTTGGCGGGTTTGAGAAGAACAGTGAAATGATCTGACTTCTGTCTTTATTAGGATCTCTTTGACTGTTGTTTCAAAAATAGACTGGAGTGGGAAGGGTACTGGGGTCAGAAGTAGGGAAATGGGTTAGTAGGCTAGGCAAGTTCATTTTAGTCTCATAGTTTTAAATATCATCTATGTTGGGAAGGTGGAACAGTTTGGTCAGGCCCCCCTTGCCTCAGAGCCGGTTCAGGATTGTTCAGTAAACATTGTGTGGGTGGAGTGAGTGTGCCCACATAGCGCTGCCTTGGCTGGTGTTTTACTGCCTCTGGTGCCCGCCCTGTGTGGCCATGTTTTTCCATACCTGCAGCTTCCAAGGACTGTGTTGCCGGTTACCTAGCTCATAAACCTGTGTGAAAGGGTCTGGTGACCCAGCCTGGCATGGAAGGGTCTGGTGACCCAGTCTGGCATGTGAAGGGTTTGTGACCCAGTCTGTGAATGGGCTTGAGGGGTCTGGGAGCTCCAGACCCAGCCCTAGCTCAACCATTGGCCCAGTCGGTGCAGGATTACCAGCAGGTAAAAGAGCCGTGACAACTAGCATGGTCACCTAGCTTTACAATTGGTGTCATGAACAGGATTAAGAGCTAGACCATTGGTGCTATGAGGATTCCAGGCCTTAGCCGTAGCTTAGCAGTAGCCAGACAATCTATTTAATGAAAACTCCCACAATTGCAAAATGTCCAGCTTGGACCTTTTTCTTATAATCTTGATTGTAAATTTCACTTGGAGTTTATATACTTAGCATTTCAGAACTCTTCATCTTCTCCCCCAAATTGCTGCTCCAGCAATATTTCCCAGCTCAGTAAAAGTTAGTGCTCTTCCTTCATTTCCACTGGACAATCAACTTGGGGTCACCTTTGACTCCTCTCTTTTATGCCTCCAGTGTAATCCACTACTAATTCTTGTTGGCTGATTTTAGGATAAAAGCACAATTGAACCACTTTACTTCCTCCTAGTCCAAGCCACCATCTTCTCCTTACTGGATAATTGCAGTGACTTTTTAACTGATTTCTCAGCTTCTGCTCTCAACTACCTCTGTACAAATGTCAGTATTATTTTAAAGTGTAAATTGTTTCATATCCATCTTCTACATAAAATCAAACAGTTATTTCCCATCTGACTAGAAGCCAGAGTCTGTACAGTGGTGTATGAGGCATGGTATGGCCCCTGGCTACCTTTTTTACTTCATCTTCTACTCTTCTGCAGTCTTGCTGCAGCTAAATTAGCCTTTTAGCTGTTTTTTTTTTTTTCTTTTTTTTTTTCTGCCTTTTTGTATCTCTGTAATCTGTATTGCAAACTTTTTTGTTCACATCTCCAAAATTATAAAAAGGCAGATGTTGCAGATGATAGTAAGACTAACATTTATTGAGTGCCTACTGGGTACCAAGCCTTTTTTCATTGAACACTCACAACAATTCTGTGCATAAAAAGTGGGTAGTACTAGTTTTTATTTTTATGGAATGGTAAACTAAAGCTTTGGAGAAGTTAAGTAACTTGCCAATGGTTACATAAGCAGTAAGGAATGGAGGCAGGATTGAGACCTGTGTTTAAGAACTCTAAGCACTATACTGCCTCCTTAGCCATCATGGAGTTGTTGCTTGTTCAGATGAGTTCTAAGGAGCTTCTTAAGGTTGGGGAAAACTGATGTATTCACCTCCACATCACCCCGATCTCCTTTCCCCAATAGGAATAGCTCCCAACTTCACAGTACCTGTTTTATAAGATTTCATTTGAAAAAAGAATTGAATGCTTAGGTAACAGTTGAAGTATGCAAACCGTTGATGTTTTCCCTCTTTAGTCAGAAAACTAGTATTTAAAAGGGACCAAGTAAGTGTCTCTTTTTTGTGGCAAAATAAGCAAATGTTAAGTTTTACGTTTTTCATCATTTTTATTTCAGAGTGAGATAATTCGAGATAATACTGGCATTTTGGAATGTGTTAGAGAAGGAATTGGAAGAGTGATAGGCATGGGAGTGCCTCATAGCAAACGACTTCTTCCGCTTCTTTCCTTGATCTTCCCTACGGTGCTGCATGGAGTTCTTCATTACATCATCAGCTCAGTCATTCAGAAGTTTGTCCTACTAATTCTAAAGAGAAAGACTTATAATAGCCATCTAGCTGAGAGCACTAGTCCTATGCAGAATATGTTGGATGCTTATTTTCCAGAACTTATTGCTAACTTTGCTGCCAGTCTTTGCTCTGACATTATACTTTACCCATTGGAAACAGTTTTGCACCGCCTTCACATTCAAGGAACACGCACAATCATTGACAATACAGACCTTGGCTATGAAGTGCTTCCAATTAATACACAGTATGAGGGAATGAGAGACTGTATAAATACCATAAAGCAAGAGGAAGGAGTGCTTGGTTTTTATAAAGGGTTTGGTGCTGTTATAATTCAGTACACACTGCATGCAGCTGTTTTACAGATTACCAAAATTATTTACTCTACACTTCTTCAAAATAGCATTTGAAATTTAGGTTCTATCACTGGTTAGTGTAGAAGACATAATCTGGATAATTTGCTATGAAATTATGAGGGATAAAAGTGAAATACTGGGGGGAAAAGTGGATTGGAAAGTGAAACTGGTAGAAAAAGCCCATGCTGATTATATTGACTCTTCATTATTTTTTAACGCATAGGTGTATATTTTGGATCAAAACTATTTCAAATCTGAAAACTCAGTAAAAATAACATATCAATTAAATTCTAACTAGTGTAGCACTCTACATGCTGAAGAAAAAGTGAACCTGGGCAGAAGCAAAAATTTATCATCAAATATAAAACAAAATTTCAGAGAGTCGAATCTATTCCATCTGACCTTAGTATTTATTACATGTTTTTTTACCTTCTAGATTGACATTGGTATATTATTCTTAATACAGTGTACAGTATCAGGAGGTTTCACCTTTAAGGAAATAAATTATGTCATCATTGAAAAAGACTAAAAGGGTTAGATTTGGCTATCTGTAAACAGGAGTTGAAGGGTTTTAAATTGCATTGTCCTTATATTGTCCTTATATAACTATTTTAATGGCTATACATATGTGTGTTATATAAAGCCATTTATGTACACACATATAACCTGGAATTCCTTCATCATCCCTACAAATTCTGTACTCTTAGATAAGCTTATTAAATAAAATGAAGTAGTGCACTTTCTGCTTGAACATCAGAATAAAACATCAAAAGCCAATTTAACCCAAAAGATTTAAGTCAAATATAGCATACTTGTCCATATCCAAACCCAGTGTTTCAGTGCCAGCAACTTAAAACTTGTCATATGTGTATAAAGTTTGGTTTGCTTATCTAGTTTTGTGAATTGTCAGGCTATTTTTAGAACCACACTTAAGAGAGAATATAAAATAATCATGACAACTATAACTGTTTTCACATTTACAAATTGGGTACTTAAAGGAACCTCACTTGCCTTTCATATCTGAATGACTTGTCTTGCAGGAGACAAAATTAAAATTTACCTGGGAATTTGTTCCTCTTGTTTACCATATAGTCATCATTGAATAATGGCTCCCATTTTTATTTTCTTTCAGTTTTTGCTTAAAGTTTTATACTTCAAGCTAGATATACGTAAAGGGAAAAGCAAGTTGTCTTTATCACTGTTTATTTAAACTGTTTGGATGAATACTGAAGGAAAAATACAGACCCTAAAGGAAATTTGTTCTTGTGCTTTATGGATGAGGGGGGCAAAATTACATTTCAACATATAGCAAGCAAAAACATTATCAGTTTAATAAAAAAATTCTGTTTCTAAATTTAATTTGGTGGATAGGCTCTATAGTAAAATGATATGCATTTGACTGATCCATCATTAAATATTTTAAAGCTTTATTTCTTTGTGTGGATGATCACAGTTTTACCACAAACCATTTAGCTATCTAAAGTGCAGCGACTTTCTACTGATTTTGTCCAACCTAGAATGCATACAAATTGAAATTTCTTGTTCTTGTTAAATGTCACAGAAATGGTTACTTTTTGTGATTAATAGTGTTGGGACAAAAGTATGATCTCCAAAAAGTGTGAAACAGTACATAAGTAGCAGTTCTATACTGTTTTTGTGTGTGTTTGTATGTCTGTATGTGTGTGTTTTAATTACTGAAACACATAAGTTTTCCATTTTTTAATTCTGCCAAGAGGGGTGAAATAAAATTAAAACACCATTATCACATTCTGTATTTTATGGTCAGTCTTTTAGATTATAATTTGCATTGTCCAACCTATGGCATTTAAATTGCTTTCATTGCATTTGACCTAAATAAATTTTTAGATGTTTATCTAAACTTCCTAAAAACCCTTTATTTTTATTATAATCATGGCTATTTCAGATCAAAATAAACCAGAAAAGTTTAAATTTCAGAAATTTCTAGAACAGAATTTGAATGGAATCAAGTATTTACTAGTGAAAATCTGTGGGGTCTTTTATCTAGCTAAAAATGAGATATTTCAAGATTATCTGTTAAAAGTTAGCATGAAAATAAAGTTACATAAATCTGTTTCATTGTGGAATCATAAGGCTGATAGGCTGACATACAACCACACACAAGTTAGGTTGGTCTATTTTCTGTCTCTTTGGAGAAAGAATACAAATTAACATTAAAACTAAAATTGAAAATCAGAAAGTAAAATACTAATTATTTTTTAGTGCCATTCTGAATTAGTTGAAACATAAATCTTTAAAAGTCAAACACTTAAATTTAGGCTGGATGAATATGTTTCACTGTATTTAGAAAAGAATAAGTAAAATTACCATCAGATACACTCTTCCTCTTTTTAAAATTGCTATTTTTCTTTAACCTATGGGTACCAAAACCAAATACCCATGGGTTACATCTCATAAGATAATAATAGCTCAGAATAATACTTTTTAACTCATTATGACTAATAGCATTGTGAAGAAGATTCTATTGAAATGTTCCAAAGGCCCAGTGGTCTCTTATATAAGCCATATTTTGGCCATGGAGCTTGTGATACGCTTGCCTTAATTAAGCTAAGGGTTTCTTAATTTGAATTATATAGAATGAAAGTGATTGAATTAGAAAGTGGTAAATATTAGCATAGTATGTCAAATGAATTTCTTAATTGATTTACTAGACATATGTATATAGACTTTACAGAGCTGCCCTTCTCAATTTTATTTTAAGGGCCCTTAAAAAAAATCCTTAGGATAACAAGGTTATTTATTCAAGCCCTCCCTCAAACTTAGAGCACTAGATGTTATAAATATGAGACAGTAGAAACAAGCTAATTTGAAAATTGTGGTACTTAATACCTTAGCCAGTGTTTGTAGAAACATAAAACTGAAGGAATAAGAGATCTTGCTCAATTTTGCACATGTGCCTGACTTTCACAACTGTTTTTTTAGGACTGGCTATGTTATAACTGCTCAAAACATTCACTTCATTGGTTGGGTACAAATACTTCAGTATTTCTATCCAAGTATTTATAAGACTCCTCAGAAAATAAAAAACAAAACATAAAATCACTGTTTTGATGTTTGTTTTATCAACTGAGATTGTGGAAGATGTTTGCTTTCAGTTAGCTTACTAATCTGTCAGAGCAGAAAAGACCACTCAGCCGGCTCTAAAAAACATCACCAGTGTTGAATTATTTTCAAAACTTACATTGAGCAAATAAAATCTCTTGGTAGCAATTCACATTGCACTAGAATTTCAGTGATACTTAAAGTTGGCATTTCTGCTTTCTCTTCTCTTTCAAGTAGTTGTACATAATCTCTCTCTCTCTCTCTCTCTCTCTCTCTCACACACATATAAACTGAGTGTGTGATGTCTTACTTTTGAGTCATTGAGTATCATTGATATGGTACCAAGTTATATAGCAGAGTAACAAAAACTTGTGATTTGACAATGAATCTTATACCATATTACCTCAGCTAAAAGAGGTGTTTGGTTTGTATGTCTTTTTTTTTTTAAGTTTGTCTTACTGGTATATTAAATATTTTGGGTAAACTGTGTAAGATAAAAAGTTCAATAAAATGTTGAAATAAAACCAGTACTTTTCTCTAGTTGATTCTAGAGAACTGCTCAGGCTGGTAAAAGATAAGGTATATTTTTTAGGTAGAAGTAAAAAGAAAAACATGTATGTAAAATTAACTATTTTGCTCACCATTTAAAAATCCTTCTCTAGCATCATAAAAGTGATATAACTGATGTAGTTCATAAAACAAGTAACATGTTTCCTAAAGTATGTTTTTTGGGTTTTTGTCTGCATTATATTTTGTAAAAGTCTTACATGTTACTGTATTTAATCCTCACTACAGCCATATTGCCATTTTTGTAGTTGTGCTGTTTAACTAAGGAGCAAATAGATACAGATAGGTTGTGACTTGTCCCACACTAAGCAACTGGGGAGTGAGGACAGCAAAATGGCTAGTAGGAAGCTCTACACTCCTGTCCCTCCATAGAAACGGGAGGAAAAAACACAACAACAAATCTTCAGAACCAACTTTGTCAGAATTCTGGGAAACTGTCAAAAGTTCATGGCAAACAAGTGAATGCTGAATCAAGAAAAAGGCAACTTGATGGTAGAAAACCTTTGTATCTTCACTTGCCATTGTTCCCATCCCCTTCTGGTATTAGTGGCAGTCTTAAAAACAGCAGTTTATTGTCCTTGGTTCCAGAAGGAATAGAACAGAAATTACTCAGCAGAGGCAATGGAATTATATATTATATATATATATATACATATATATATAATATATATATAGTGCTGGAAATTAAAAACAAACAACAGCAACAAAAACTGTTAGGCAAGATTCTGTATCTAGCAAAACTATCCTTCAAGAGTGAAGGGGAAATTAAGACATTTCAGATAAATAAAAGCTAATGGAGCTTTTTACCGGTAGAACTTCCCTACAAGAAATATTAAAGGGACGACTTAAGGCTGCAAAGAAAGGAGAATAGATAATAACCTAAAGCCATATTAAAAAATAAAGAATACTAATAAAATTAACTATATAGGTAAGTATAAAAGTCAATATTACTGTAGTTTTGGTTTGTAACTCCTCTTTCTTTTCTGTATAATTCTAAAGACAAAAACATGCATAAAATTAATTGTAAATCTATTTTAATGATCAGACGATGTATAGAAATATAACCTGTGAAAAGATCAACATAAAGGAAGAAGGATGAAAATGTATAGGAGCACAGTGTTTGTATACTATTGAAATTAAAGTGGTATTATTTAGATGTAGTTGTTAACATGTTTAAGATGTTAATCGTAACCCCTGAGGTAAACACTAAGGAGATAGTTCTTTAAATATACAGAAAAGGGATGAAGGTAATCAAAATTGTACAATACAAAAACATTACTTAATGCAAAAAAAAGGTAGTGCAGGAATTTAATGAAAAGCATATTAGACATACAGAACTCAAATAGCTAAATGGCAGAAGTCTATACTTATCTGTAATTACTTTAAATGTAAATGAATTAAACTTCCTATTTAAAAGGCAGAGATTGTCAGAATGAATTAAAAAAACATGATACATCTGTATGATGTCTCCAAGAGACTCAGTTTAGATACAAAGACACAAAGAGTTTGAAAGAAAAAGATGGAAAAGTATATTCTGTGTAAATAATGAAGAGGGTTGGGTGGCTATATCACTATCAGAGAAAATAGAATTTAAATCAGAAGGGGTTACAAGAGATAAAGAAGGACATTATATATTGATAACAGGTTCAATCTATCAAGAAGATACCACAATTATAAACCCATAGGCACCTAACAATAGAGCCCCAGAATATAGTAAGCAAAAGTTGACAGAATTGAATGGAATAATAGACAATTATCCAATAACAGCTGGACATTTCAATACCCATAATGGATAAAACAGCCCAATAAAAAAGAATGAAAAAGATCAATTAAAAAAAAAGGACTTGAACAACTCTGTAAATCAATTAAGCCTATCAGACATATACAGAACACTTCATGCAACAACAACTGCATACAAATTCTTCTCAAGTACACATGGAACAATTCTCCAGAATAGAACATATGTTAGGCCACAAGACAATTCTTAATAAATATAAAAAGACTGAAATCATACAAAGTATCTTTTCTGACCACTATAGAATAAAACTAAAACTAATAGAAGAAAAACTGGAAAACTCAGAAGTTTGTGGAAACTACATGAAGTGCTTAACCTATGGGTAAAAGAAAAAGTCACAAGTGAAACTAAAAAATTTTTTTAAAAGATAAATGAAAGTGAAAACAGCATAACAAAATTACATGAAGTGCTTAACCTATGGGTAAAAGAAAAAGTCACAAGTGAAACTAAAAAATTTTTTAAAAAGATAAATGAAAGTGAAAACATTATGGGATGTAGTAAAACCAGTGCACAGAGGGAAATTTATAGCTGTAAATGCCTACATTAAAAAGGACAGAATATCTCAAATCAATAACTATACACCTTAAGGAACTAGAAAAAGAGCAAAGTAAACTAAAAGCAGAAGGAAGAAAATAATAAATATGAGAGCAGAGATAAATGAAAATAGAGAATAGAAAAACAATAGAGAAATCAAAAACAAGTTGGTTTTATGGAAAGATCAACGAAATTGACATATAGCTAGACTGACTTAAAAAAAGAGAAGACACAAATTACTAAAATCAGAAATGAAAAGGGGGCCCTTCTGATTTTACATAAATAAAAAGAATTATAAGAGAATATTATGAACAACTGTATGCCAAAAATTACATAACCTAGATAAAATGGACAAATTTCTAAATACACACAAACCACCAAAACTGACTCAAGAAGAAATAGAAAATACAAATAAAAACCTCTCAACAAAGAAAAGCCCAAGACTAGATGGCTTTTCTGGTGAATTCTACCAAAAATTTAAAGAAGAATTAGAATCAATTCTTCTAAAACTCTTCCAAAAATAGAAGAGGAGAGAATGAGTTACTTTCTAACCCATTTTATGAGGCCAGGACTGAACTGATACAGAAGACAAAGACACCATAAGAGAAGAAAACTACAGACTAATATCCCTTATGAATACACATGTAGAAATCTCCAACAAAAATACTAGCAAAATGCATTTAGCAACATATTAAAACGTTTATACATCATAGCCCAGTGGGATTTATTGCAGGAATACAAAGGTGGTTCAATACATGAAAATCAATTGGTGTAATCTACTACATTAAAGAATGAAGGAAAAAAATACACAATCATCTCAATTGATGCAGAAAAATTATTTAACAAGATCCAACAGCTTTTCATGATAAAAACAACAAACTAGGAATCAGAATTCAACATGATAAAGCTCATACATGAAAAACCTACAGCTAACATCATACTTAACGGTGAAAGATTGAAAACTTTTTACCCAAGATCAAGAATAAGACAAGGATGCCCACTGTCACTACTTCCATTCAACATACTACTAGAAGTTCTAGCAAGAGCAATTGGCAAGATAAAAATAAAAGACATCCAAATTGTGAAGGAAAAAGTAAAACTATCTCTATTCACAGATGACACAATCTTATATCTAGAAAAACTTAAAGACTCCACAAAGTTTAGTGACTAATTAAATACAAAGCTAGAAATCAAAATTAGGCAGATAGAACTACCATATGATCCAGCAATCCCATTACTGGGTATATACTCAAAGGAATGGAAATCATCATGTCTAAGGAATACCCACACTCCCATGTTTATTGCAGCTCTATTTACAATAGCCAAGGTACGGAACCAACCCAAATGTCCACCAATGGATGGCTGAATAAAAAAAAAAAAAAATGTGGTAAATATACACAATGGACTACTCCACCATTAAAAAGAATAAAATTCCGCCATTCTCAGCAACAGAAAGAGAAATATTGCATGTTCTCACTCATTAGTGGGAAGAAAGAAAGAGAGAGAAGGAAGGGAGTGAGGGAGGGAGGGAGGGAAAAGAGAAAGAGAGAGAGAAACAAACAACAAGCACAATAATACATTGAACTCTCAGAAAGAGAGAAGAGAACTGTGGTTAGTAGAAGTGGGGAAAGGGGGAGGAGAGGAAGGCAGGGAGAAATTGGTTAAATGCCCACAAAGAATAAATATGTTTTGCAATGACAAATACACCAACTATCCTGATTTGACCATCACATACTATAACAAATACTCATAGTCAATTCTGTACCCAACAAATATGTGTAATTGTTTCAATTAAAAAAGAAAAAGAAACATGAAGAATTAGTCAAAAATACTTAAAAAGTAGTCTCCTTTAGAGCTTAAAAGCCTGGATTCTAGAGTCAAGTTTTGCAGATTCAAATCTTAGATTTGCCACTTAATTTATGTGGCCTTGGAATAATTATCTGTCCTCAAGATGCTTAGTTTCCTCGTATGCAAAAATGGAAATAATACCTATCACTTAGGGTATTGTGAAAATTAAATGAGAAAATCCATGTGGTCTCCTTGCTCCTTAGAATTTTCCAAACTCTTTTTTAAGTATTTACTTTTTTTGTACCTAGAACATATGTATCTTCCACTATCATTGCTTCAATTGACTTCTGAATGTTTATCATCAGTCCTGATCTCTCCTCTAAGCTCCAGATCCACATTCCTCATTATTTCGTACACATTGGCACTATGTTCGCCACTGTTGCCTCAAGTTCAATGTATTGAAAGCTAAATTCATTACCTTTTGTAAACTGGCCTCCCTTCTCCATAGTGTCATCATTTTGCCATCATATACAATCAGAATTTAAAATCATCTTCAAGGTGGGGCAAAATGGCAGACTAGAAGTGCCCAGGAAGTAATCCTCCCAAAGAAAGAGACCAGAGCAAGAAAAGGACAGCTAAATACAGGGGAGACGTCAGTGGAAAGGCATAATGGGAGGGCAGCAAGAGCCTGGTGAAGAACCTGTAGAGCATGAAAACCAAGCAGGATGGTGTAGAGAGAAAGAGGCATATGGCTTCAGTGGCTGACATATCTATGACACACTAAGATCAGTGCAGGAGGAATTCTCCCTTGTGGGAGAAAGAATCTGCTTGGCCCTGAACACTTCCTAGTGCTGAGCCTCCTCTTGCTCCTGCCCCGGCCCTCTCCCCCACCACCACCACCATAGTTACCTGTGCAGTTGTCTAGTCCCAGAGCCATGGCCATTCTCCCTACACAGGAGTTCACCCTATGCAGCATACTCCACTACACCCCTCATGCCACTCATGCAGCCCCAATCACTACCCATGTGGCCCAAGCACCCTGCATGGCTCCAACCTTCTAGCTGCCTGCACAGACCCAGAAGCCCACATGGGCCCTGCCATCTGGCCACCCATGTAGCTCCACTACACCCCTCATGCCACTCATGCAGCCCCAATCACTACCCATGTGGCCCAAGCACCTTGCATGGCTCCAACCTTCTAGCTGCCTGCACAGACCCAGAAGCCCACATGGGCCCTGCCATCTGGCCACCCATGTAGCCCAAGCCACTCCACCCACCCAGCTGCCCTCATGGCCCCGCACACCTGTGTGAGACCCACCATCCAGCCACCCTCAAGCCCCAGCTACCCCAGTTGCCTGTGTGGCCCTAGAAATCCAGCTGCCTGCATGGTCCCAGCTGCAACAGCTGTCCACACATCCCCACCCACATGCATGGGCCCAGCCATTGAGCTTCCTGTATGGCCCCACGTTCCAGCACAGCCTCAGCTACAGAAGTAGTTGCCGGTTTCCCCTGAAACTACTGAGTCTACCTAGAACTACTGAGTCTATCCAGAACAACTGAGTCTACCTGGAAATACTGAAACTTCTCGGTCTACTGAGACCAAAATTAAAAGAACCTCACCCAGTGGGCAATATATATAAATCTATGAGAGAGAGTCTCTTTCCATTAAAGATATCTTAGAACAATAGAAGGAGCAACTGCTCCACCAGATGGCCAAACATCAACATAAGAATACTAGAAACATGAAAAAACAGGAAAACATGACACCACCAAAGGAATACAATAATTCTCAAATATCAGACCCCAAACAATAGTCAAATCCTTGAAACATCTGAAAAGGAATTCTGATTAACAATCTTAAAGAAACTCAGTGAGATACAGGAAGACTCAGATAAACAAAACACAAAATGAGAAAAACAATCCAAGACATGAAGGAGAAAATTTAAAAAGAGATACGTACCATAAAAAAGTGTAGCAGAACGCTTGGAATTGAAAGACTCATTCAATGAAATGAAAACTACAATTAAGAGCATGAGCAGCAGGTTATAGCAAGTGGAAGAAAGAAATTTTGATCTCAAAGACAGTCTTTTCAAAATAATCCAGGAGGACAAAAACAAAAACAAACAAACAAAAAAAATATTTTTAAATTAAGAAAATCTAAGGGCTAGCCGACAATCTTAAGCACACAAACAACCAAATCATGGGTGTTCCAGAAGGGGAGAAGAAAGGAAAAGACATTGAAAACATATTCAATGAAATAATAGGGGAAACTTCCCAAGTATTGGTAGAGATATGGGCTTCCAGATCAAAGAGGATCAATAATCACCAAACAGATTCAATCCAAAAGGTCCTCTCCAAGAAACATTGTAGTCAAACTGTCAAAAGTCAAAGAAAAAGAGAGAATACTAAAAACAGCAAGATAAAAAAATGTATCTAGTCACCTGTAAGGGAGTCCCCATCAGACTAACAGCAGACATCTCAGCAAAAACCCTACATGCTGGAAGAGAATAGGCTTATATATTCAAAGGACTGAAAGAAAAAACTGCCAGCCAAGAATATTAGGCCCAGCAAGGCTATCCTTCAGAAATGGAGGGGAAATAGTGCATTTCTTTGACAAACAAATACTGTGGTAGCTCACCACTACATGACCAGCTCTACAAGAAAATTTTAAGTAAGTCCTGTACCTAGAACCCAAAAGACTATAATCACCACCATGAATTCATGAGAAAGAACATAAAACACTGGTAAAAAAGATATGCAAATGAGAAAGAGAAAGAAACTATACCATACCACATCAAAGAAACAATGAGCACTGAAGACAAACAATAAAAGGAAAGAAAGGAACAAAAGATACCTAAATTGACTATACGAAAAGCAGTTAAATGACAGGAGAAAGACAATAGCTTTCAATAACAACCTTAATTGTAAATGGATTAAATTCACCACTCAAAAGACATAGACTGACTAATTGGATTAAAAAGCTAGACCCAACTATATGTATTCTTCAAGAGACTCACCTTACCTGTAAAGACTCACACAGCCTAATAGTGAGGGGATGGGAAAGATATACCTTGCAAATAGAAATAAAAAATGAGAAGAGGTATCTATTCTCATATCAGACAAAATAGACTTTAAATCAAAAACCTTAAAAAAAATGACAAAGAAGGCAATGGCCTTCTATGATGATAAAGGGATCTATACAGCAGAAAGACATAACAATCATAAATATATATGCATCTAACACTGGAGAACCCAGATATGCAAAGCAAACACTATTAGACCTAAAGAAAGAGATAGATCCCAATACAATAATAGTTGGGAATCTGAACACCTCTCTCTCAATGTTGTGCAGATAATCTAGGCAACAAATCAACAAAAAACATAAGATTTAATATACACTTTAGACCAATTGGATTTGGCAGATATCAACAGAACATCTCATCCAACAACCACGGAATATGCATTCTTCTCATCAGCACATGAAACTTTCTCCAGGGTAGACCACATGTTAGACCACAAATCAAGTCTTAACAAATTTTAAAAATAGAAATCATTTCCAGTATCTTTTTAGACCACAAAAAATTAAAACCAGAAATCAATAGCACATGAAACTCTGGAAACCATACAAACACATGAAAATTAAACAGCATGTTCCTAAATGACCTATGGACCCAAGAAGAAATTGAACAGGAAATCAAAAAATTTCTTGAAAGTAATAAAAAAAAGGACACATCATAACAAAACCTGTGGGATACTGCAAAAGCAGTACTAACAGAGAAGTTTATAGCAATAAGCAATCAATACTTAATTAAAAGAACATAAGTATTTCAAATAAAAAACCTAATGCTACACCTCAAAGAACTAGAAAAATGAGAACAATCCAATCCTAAAATGGTAGACAGAAAGAAATAATTAAAATCAGAGCAGAACTAAATGAAATAGAGACCCCCAAAAATGATACAAAAGATTAAAGGGGGAAAAAAGTTGGTTTTTTGAGGAGATAAATAAACTAAACAAACCATTAGCTTAGCTAACTGAAAAAGAAAAGAGATAACCCAAATAAAAAAAATCAGAAATGAAAAAGGAGACATTACAAATGACACAACAGAAATACAAAGAAGCATTAAAGACTATTAAAAACAACTGTATGCCAACACATTTGAAAACTTGGATAAAATGGATAAAATTCTGGATACATACAAACACCAAGACTGGACTAAGAACAAATAGAACACATGAACAAACCAATAACTAGCAACAAGATTGAAGCAGTAATCAGCAGTCTCCCAACACAGAAAAACCCAGACCAGACAGCTTTACTGCCGAGTTCTACTAAACAGTTAGAGAGGAATTAATACAAATTCTCATCAAATTATTTCAACAAATTGAAACAGAGGCCAATTCTCCTGAACTCATTTTATGAGGTCAGCATTGCCCTGACAACAAAACCAAAGACAGAACAAAAAAAGAAAACTATAGGCCAATATCTTTGATGAACCCAGACACAAAAGTCCTCAACAAAAATATTAGCAAGCAGAACACAGCAACACACCAAAAAATTATACACAATGATACAGTGGGATTCATCCCATGGATGCAAGGATGGTTAGACATACACAAGTCAGTAAATGCAATACATAACATCAACAAAGTCAAGCAAAAAAAATATGTGATTATCTCAATAGACACAGAAAAAAGCTTTTGACAAAATTCAACATCCCTTCATGATAGCGACTCTCAGCAAATTAGGTGTATTAGTCCATTTTTGTGTTGCTATAACACAATACCTGAGACCAGGTCATTTATAGAGAACAGAGGTTTATTTGGCCTATGATTCTGGGCCAGCTGCATTTGATGTGGGCCTCAGGCTGCTTCTACTTAGGGTGGAAAGTAGCAGATAGCTGGTGAGTACAAACAGATCACATAGCAAGAGGAAGCAAGACAGTGAGAGATAGGGAGGTGACAGGGTCTTTTAAACAACCAGCTCTTGTGAGAACTAATAGAGCAAGAACTTACTCACTCCTCCCCACTCCTCCAGGGAGAGCATTAATCCATTCATGAGGGATCCTCCCCTGTGACTCAAACAGCTTCCAGCACAGCCACGTTGGGGATCACATTTCCACTTGAGTTCTGGGAGGATAATATATCCAAACTCCATCATTCTGCCCTTGGCCCCCCAAAACTCATGTCACATACAAAGTAGAATCATTCCATACCAACAGTCCCAAAAGTCTTAGCTTGTTCCAGCACCAACTTAAAAGTCCAAAGTCCAAAGTCTCATCTGAGACCAAAGGCAAAACTCCTTCCAGCTGTAAACCTGTAAAAACCAAAACCAAATTTATCTACTGCCAAGATACAATGGTAGAATAAACATTGGGTATATATTCCCATTCCAAAAGGGAGGAATAGGACAGAAGAAAGGAGAAATGGGCCCCAAAGAAGTTCAAAACCCAGCAGGACACACATTAAATCTTAAAGCTCCAAAATAATCTTTGACTCCAAGTCCTGTTTCCTGGGCACAGTGGGGCATCTGAGCTCCCAAAGCATTTGGCAGCCTCACTCCCACTTGGCTGCACTGGTACCTGTGGCTTTTCGAGGCCAATGTTTCACATTGCCAGTGGCCCTACAGTTCTAGAGTCCTAGTGGACACCCTGCTGCCTTGGCTCTACTAGATATTTCCCTGATGGGGGCTCTCTGTGGGGGCTCCAACCCCACTTTTCTGCTCAGCATTGCTCTAGTAAATGGCCTCTGCAGCAGCTACACCCCTGTGGCAGGTCTCTGCCTGGGCCCCCAGGCTTTTTCATATATCCTTTGAAATCTGAGTGGTGGCTGCCATGCCTCCACTGTTCTCATGTTCTTCTGGCCTGTAGACTTAATACAATGTAGACACCACCAGGGTTTCTGGCTTGTGCTCTCCAGAGCTGCTGCACGAACCACACTTGGGCTGCTTGAGGCAGGGCTGCTCCAGCCAGAGCAGCTGGGATGCAGGAAGCAGGTTCCCAAGGGAAGTAGTGCCCCAGGTCTGTCCTCCGGAACAACTTGGGTCTCTAAGACCTCCAGGTCTGTGATGGGAGGGGTGCCCTTCCAGACTTCTGAGATGCCTTCAGGGCCTTTCTCCCATTGTCTTGGCTATTAGCATCTGGCTGCCTCACTGCCAAGCTGATGTCTATAGTAACTAGTCAATCAGCTTCACCCTTGCATTTTTCTCCTGCTCTCTGCTTCTCTACCACATGGCCAGACTGCAAATTTTCCAAATCTTTATGCTCCGCTTCCCTTTTAAATTCTGGCTTTACATCATGCCTTTGCTGCCATAACTCAGCATAGGCTGTTACAAGTAGCCATGCAGCTTCCTTAATGCTTTGCTGCTTGGAAATTTCTTCCACCAAACATTCTTGTTCACAACTCTTAAGTCCCACCTTCCACAAAGTCCAAGGGCATGGACACAATGCAGCCAAGTTCCTTGCTATGGCATAGCAAGGGTGATCTCTTGTCCAATTCCTGATAAGTTCCTCATTTCTGTCTGAGACCTCATCATCAGCATGGCCTTTACTTCCACATTTCTGTCAGCATTCTGGTCACAACCGTTTAATCAATCTCTAAAATGTTCCCTCATCATTTTGTTTTCTCTAAGTCCTCCACATATCTGACACTCAATGAAATTTAGCCATTATTATGATGGAGTTACAGTTCTGTTGGAAAAATAATAAACATAGTTGTTAAATAAGAAACCCGTGACACTTACCAAAAGGCAATTGTTTCTATGAGACTTCAAAGAAAAGAAGATAGATGTGAATAGAAGTAGCTGGGGAAAACTTGGCTATCAATTCCTTGTGTATATGATAGTGTCTTCTTCATAGCTCCCCTCCTGCTATGTTGTCCATGTACTTAGCATATAAAAAATGCTCAAGAACATTTGCCCTTTGAGTGACTTAGGATTTGAGTAAGGAACCCCAAAGATGGATGGCATTTGTATACATAAGACGAGAGTATACATTCCTGGTGGGAGCAAAAATTTAGCAAAGATGCTAGAGCAGGAATAAAAGTGTCATGAATACTGAGGTGACATTGATTAAACTAGCCACTGCTCATGTAGGGTGTCAGTGAGAGTAGTCAGATAAAGACATAAGCACCTGGGTGAATATTATGAACTTAATAACTTAATTTTATGGTCACTGAGAGTAACTGAGTAGGGAAGCAATGTTAACAAAATGACAATGAAGAATTCATAGTAGTTAAAATTATACAAAAAAAAAAGGTAAGGCTATGGGGAAAAACTATAAATCACATATGAAACAATAAGAACTTGAATTACAGTGGTAGAAAGGAGACTAGAAAGGGAGAAACTTTCAGTATTATAGATTATTTACAGACACTATTTTACTTCAGTGAGGTAGGCCTTATCCTCATTTACATGTGAGAAAACTGAGGTTGAGAGAGATTATTAGTGTGCCATGTAACCAAAATTCAAAACCAGGTATTCCAGGCTTCAAAAGCATAGTCTTTTTGAAAGTCTTTGATAATTGACTGACTATGAAATACCTGAAGAAGAAATAAAGAATAATTTATTTATTGAAACATAATTGATTGTACATATCTGTGGGGTACAGTGATTTGTTATTTGCAAATTTTATAAATATTATTATTATGTAATTAAATATACTAATCCCTTCATGGGATCCCATGACGTAAGTGTTAATATCCTCATTTTATTTTATATATTATTGTATCAGTATTATGTTATAATAACTATAATTTAATATTATAATTATAATAAAGCAATTTACCACCTCATTCCATTCTAGCACCTAGCACATTTCTTACATATAAGTATTCAAAAATACAAATTGAATTTATTTACTGCAAGCAAGTAGTTTGTTAAGAGAAGATTATGATTTAACAATGTAGAAGAGGCTCTTTTGATAATCAAATTCTTACATCTAGAAAATGAGTTCAGAACTCTTAGAATTGTCAGCCTGAAATCCAATCCTAGACTAGAAACCATCTAGAGATCTGTCTTGAGGGATGGCTCACAGCCTCAGAGCAAACTTGCACTCATAAAACTACTTAGAGAATCTCTCTACCTCAACCCACCTCCCATTCAGATTCCCCTGAAATCTGACTGAAACTATTTTTAAACAAAAATATAACGTGTGCTAAGCAAAGCCCATCTCTGGCTATCATAAAATCTTACTCACCTGGCCTACCCGGTTGGTAGAGGGAAAATGTCCATGCTCTCCTCCAATAAGTGTGCCCAGGGAAAATATGCATTTGAAATAGTAAGTGACTTTTTAAAATACTGGCTCAGTCACAAGATTCCTGCATCCAACAATGAAAACCTAGGGCCAAGTACATTTTATTTCTTTAAAAAGACATATGATGTGTTCCAATTCGTGAGCATATGACTTCTTTGGGCTAGCTGAAATAGTTCTGAGCCAGGCAGAAAGATATACCTATGACCTAGATCTTGTGGAAAAGGTAAACTTGGCATGATTAAGCTTTAAATAATAAAAAAAGGTTCATTCTCAGTTACAAAATTTGCCATAATTGCTACAGAAAAATCTACAATGCTTACATCATTTGCAACCTTTTATAAACTGAAGGGAAGGTAAATTTTAAAAACTAGGTCTGTTGAAGAACTTTGAAGGTAGCATTTTCTTAAATTAGATCCTGCAGCTAAATTAAGGTTTTTCCTAGAACAACAAAAAGGCTCTATTCACAATGACTCTTTAAAAATACCTAATCCAAAATATTTCAAAAATTGAAATATTTACAATGCCATATAAGGGTACTTCAAAAAGTTCACAGAAAAAGGGAATTAAAAGATAATATGAATCCATGAACTTTTTGAAGTTTGCTCATATATCTATGTACCCAGATATAGCCAAACAGGGCAACAATTGATAATTCTACTATCTCTGCTTTCCATTGAAATATTCACCTTCAAAGAGTAAGGTAAAAGATAAGTCATATTGGGAGAATTAACATTGTGAAAATGTCTATACTACCCAAAGCAACCTACAGATTCAATGTAGTCCCTATGAAAATACCAATGGCATTCTTCAAAGAAATGGAAAAAACAATTGCAACATTCATGTGTAACAATAAAAAACCCCAAATAGCCAAAGCAATCCTGAGCAAAAATAATAAAGCCAGAGGCATAATACTACCTGACTTCAAATTATGGTACAAAGCCATAGTAAGCAAAACAGCATGGTACTGGCATAAAAAGAAACCCTCAGACCAGTGGAGCAGAATAGAGAACCCAGAAATCACCCCTCATGCTTCCAGCCATCTGATATTTGACAAAGGCAACAAAAACATACATCAGGGAAAAGACTGCCTCTTCAGTAAGTGGTCCTGAAAAAACTGATTATCCATATGCAGAAGAATGAAACTAGATATGCACCTCTCACCATATACTAAAATCAACTCAAAATGGATTAAAGACTTAGTGTGAGACCTTAAACTGTAAAGTTACTAAGGGAAAATATAGGTGAAACACTTCAGGAACTAGGTCTGGGCACAGACTTTATGAACATGAGCCCCAAAGCACAAGCAACACAAGAAAAAATAAACAAATGGGACTGTATCAAACTAAAAAGCTCTGTATAGCAAAGGAAATAATCAACAGAGTGAAATGACAACCTACAG
The DNA here is from genome assembly GCF_000696425.1 of Galeopterus variegatus. Lineage (NCBI taxonomy): Eukaryota > Metazoa > Chordata > Mammalia > Dermoptera > Cynocephalidae > Galeopterus > Galeopterus variegatus. Next base: position 33,078 of record NW_007732934.1, on the reverse strand, counting down.
AATGGGAGAAAACTTTTGCTAACTATGCATCCAACAAGGGATGAATATCCATAATATACAAGGAACTCAAGCAATTACACAGTAAAAAAATAAATAACCCAATTAAAAACTGGGCAAAGGAACTGAATAGGCATTTTTCAAAGGAAGACATACAAATGGCCAACAGGTACATGAAAAAATGCTCAACATCACTAGTCATCAGGGAAATGAAAATTAAAACCACATTGAGATGTCATCTCACCCCAGTTAGAATGGCTATAATCAAAAAGACAGAGAATAACAAATGCTGACAAGGATGTGGAGAGAAGGAAACACTCCTACACTGTTTGTGGGACTGTAAATTAGTACAACCACTATGGAAAACTGTATGGAGGTTTCTGAAACAACTACAGATAAGACCTTCCATACGATATAGCAATCCTACTCCTGGGTATACACCCAAAGGAATGGAAATCATTATGTCAAAGGGATACCTGCACTCCCATGTTCATTGCAGTTCTGTTCACAATAGCCAAGATATGGAACCAACTTAAATGTCCATCAGTGGATGATTGGATAAGGAAAATGTGGTATATATACACCATGGAATACTACTCTGCCATAAAAAAGAATGAAATTCAGGCCGGCCCGTGGCTCACTCGCTAGAGTGCGGTGCTGATAACACCAAGGCCACGGGTTCAGATCCTATATAGGGATGGCCGGTTTGCTCACTGGCTGAGCGTGGTGCTGACAACACCAGGCCAAGGGTTGAGATCCCCTTACCGGTCATCCTTTGAAAAAAAAAAAAAAGAATGAAATTCTCCCATTTGCAACAACATGGATGAGCTTGGAAAAACTTATGTTGAGTGAAATAAGCAAAGCACAGAGGGATAAATACTGCATGTGCTCACTCATAAGTGGGAGCTAAGAGAGAAAGAAGGAAGGAAAGAAAGACCACAGTGGTGTGCTGGACTTGCAGAGGGAAAGAACATACCTAGGGATACAAAGTAAAGTGGGGAAAGGGGAATAGGGAGGGAGGTCAGGGATAATTGGGGGGATAATTGGGTGGGGGACAGGGGGTATAATCACAATTTGTGGTAATGTGAATGCTGCCAGTATGGATCTGGCCATCACATCTTAGGCATGAGTGGTGACAATTGTTTTGTACCCCAAGAATATTCATAACCAATAAAAAAAAGAAATCTCAAAAAATAATAAAATAAAATAAAATAAAAGACAAGTCATAGACTGGGTGAAAATGTTTACCAAACATTTATCTGATTAAGGTCATGTATTCCAAATATACAAAGAACTCTTAAACCTCAATAATAAGGAAATAAACAACCCAATTAAAAAGTGAGCAAAAGGTCTGAGCAGACACCCACAAACCTCAAAAAGAAGATACACAAGTGACAAATGAGCATATGAAAAGATGCTCAATATCATTTGTCATTAGAGAATTGCAAATTAAAGCAAGAAAGAAATGACACTACATACCTATTAAAATGGCTAAAATACAAAATTCTGACAACATCAAATGCTGACAAGGTTGTAGAGCAACAGGAATTCTCACTTATTACTGATGGAAACATAAAATGGTACAGCCATTTTAGAAAACAGTCCAGCAGTTTCTTACAAAACTAAACATGGCTTTATCATGAACTTCAGTATTTACCCAATTGAGTTGAAAACTTATGTCCACATAAAAACCTGCGCAAGAATGTTTATAGCAGCTTTATTTATAACTGCCAAACCTTGGAAGCAACAGTGATGCTCATCAATAAGTAAATGGATAAACAAACTGTGATATATCCATACAATAGAATATTATTCAGTGATGAAAAATAAATGAGTTATTAAGTTTCAAAAAGACATGGAGGAACATTAAATGTATATTGCTAAGTGAAAGAGATCAGTATGAAACGGCTATGCACTATATGATTGCCTACACGGGTACTACAAAAAGTTTGTGGAAAAATGGAATTAAAAGATAGTATGAATCTTTCCATGAACTTTTCAAAGCCCCCTCATATATGATATTCAAGAAAAGGCAAAATTGTAGAGAGTAAAATAGTCAATGTTTGCCAGGGGCTCAAAGTGGGGGAGAGAGAGAGGAATGCATAGGTGGAACATGGGATTTTTAGGACAGTGAAACTATTCTGTATGATACTGTAATGTTGGATACATGACGTTAAGCATTTGTAGAAACCCATAGACTGTACAACACAAAGAGTAAAAGTCAATATAAAGTATGCACCTCAGTTAATAATAATGTGTAAATATTGGTTTATTTCTTGTAACAAATGGACTAATGCAAGATGTTAACAGGGGAAACTGTGGCAGGGAGGGGGGCATTAGATCAGAACTCTCTGTAGTACCTGCTTGATTTTTCTGTAAATCTAAAACTGTCCTAAAAATAAAGTCTATTAATATTTTTAAAGTTTCCTTTTATCTCTCAATACACTTCTTCTAATGCTAATGTCATATATAACCATAGCAAAATTCACAAAAACAGAAAATTAACATTGAAAATATATTATTAACTATAGACTTCACTTGAATTTCACCATTTTTTTTTCCCCATTAATGTCCTTTTTATGTTCCAGGATCCTGTCCAGAAACTCACATTGCATTTAGTCCTACAAGTCACACAATCTTTCTTTCATGACCTTTACACTTTTGAAAAGTACTGATTAATTATTTCGTAGTTTTCCCCTCAATTTGGATTTGTCTAATATTTTCTCATACTTGTAATGAGGTTATATGTTTTTGGCCCACAAAAACGTTATTGTGTCTTTCTGTCCAGGGATTCATACTGTTGCCATCTCTTATTACTTGTGATGACAACGTTGATCACTTAGTTAAGGTGGTGTCTGCTGAGTTTCTCTTCTGTAAAGCTACTATCTTTTCCTTGGAAGTTAATATGAGCACCTTGAAAGAGATACTCTGAAACTATTCAAAGTCAATTTATCCTCAAATTTTTACCCACTAATTTTAGTATCCATTGTTGGATCTTGCCTGCAAGAATTACTGTGGTGTTTACCCAGTGGTAAGTCTCTATTTCTATCTTTCCTTTTAAATGTATTAGTTTAAAAACAGTAAGAAAGAAATTTTCCTTGTCTGCAATTTATTTACTTATTCAATTATTTATTTATACTAGTATAAACTCACAGATAGAAGGGTACATTTAAATATTGAGTTAAACTTCACAAAAAAGGTATTGACATGAATATCTGTGCACCAAATAACACAGTAACCATTTATAAAGCAAAAACTACTAGAGATGCAAAGAAACAGATAGAAGTTAATGGCAGAATATTTTTAATATGCCATTCTCAGTATAAAACAAAGTGGATATAAATAAATATTGATATTAAAGCTGTAAACAATATAAACGATCATGTAGATTTTATGGGTATATATCAAATTCTATATTTTGATAATAAATAACAGACCTTCTCAGTATATCATTGAAACAAAAGATAATAACGGAATGCTCACCAATATCGACCGTATATTAGGATACAAAGTCAACATCGGTAAGTTCCATAAAGGAGAAATATCAACAGCATTCTCCAACCATCATACGATAATACTAGAAACGATTTTTTAAAAAACCTTTAAAAGGCGCTTTTACCTAAAAATTAATAAAATTTTCTACTAAATAGCTCTCGGGAGGCCCACGCCACCACCCAGGTTGGCTAGCCGGCCTCAGGCTCACCCTCCCCAGGCGGCCGATGCACACCCGAGCTGGGCCGCCCGAAGCTTCCCTGCACGGGGCGGGCACCGGCCGCTGCCATCACCCACAGTGTCCCTGTTCCGGAGCCGCCGCTCTTGTCGCTCGCGGGTGCCTCCCCCGCGGCCGTGCTGTCCTGGGGACGATGGTGCGGGGGTCGCAGCCGTGCCTGGGGCTCGCCCTGTATCAGCTGGCGCCACAGACGCAGCGGGCCAAGTCCACGGTGCGCGAGTAGCTGGTGGCGCAGCCGGACTCGGCCTCGGAGCCGGGTGAGCGGCCGCCCAAGGACAACCAGAACTGCCAGTGAGACCACGAGGCTTTCACGGGCGAGGAAGACGTTAAGACCTTTGAACAGCTCACTCCACACCTAGAGGAGAGCAAGTAGAGGCTGGGGATTGTTGTTCTAAGCGACAGTGATGGGGATGGATTTGTCACCATTAAGGAGCTAAAATCCTGGATCGAACGAGAACAAAGAAACATCTGCAACAATGTCCCTAAAGGCTGAAAGGATTATGACAGAAACAAACGATATGTCCCCGGAAGAGTACAAACAAGCTGCCTATGGTTACTACCTAGGAAACCTAGCAAAGTTTCAGGATACTTCAGATCATCACACCTCCAAAAAGATGTGGCCAAGTGACAAAAGAAGGTTCAAGGCTGCAGACCTAAGTGGTGCCCTGACAGCCACCTAGGAGGAGTTCACTCCCTTTCTGCTGGATGAGGAGTTTGAGCATATGAAGGATGCTGCAGAGTTGGAAACTCCGGCGGACATCGGCAAGAACCGAGATGGGTTTGTGGATCAGGATGAGTATTCTGCGGGATATGTTTTCCCACGAGGAGAATGGCCCTGAGCCAGACTGGGTTTTGTCAGAACAGGTCAGATTAAGGAAGGCAAATTAGACAAAGATGAGATTTGCTTTTGGATCCTCCCTCAAATTTATGACCATGCACAGGCCGAGGCCAGGCAGTTGGTATATGAATCAGACAAAAAAAGAAAAAGAAAAAGATGTGAAGCCAACTAAAAAGGCAATATTGGAGAATTGGAACACGTTTGTTGGAAGCCAAACTACCAATAATGGGCAAGATCTCACAAAAAGTCATGATAAACTTCAATAGTCCTTCATGTAACAGGGCAGGCTGTCATAAGTTTTCTTTTATAATCTTGAATGGTTGTCATAATCTCTAATTTACAGCATTATGTTCCCCACAAAAAGCGTGTTTATACTTCACGTAGGGGCAAAAATTATTTTTCACTCAATATTTACTGGAAAATGGTTGTCACTATTCTTTCAGTATGATTTCTCTCAAAACATATTAAAATCTTGGTAAATGACAATTCTTTATGGGAATGCTTTGCTACAACATGACTTTTAAAGTTTTTATTGTATTAAATTTAAATTAAAGGAGAATAAATCTTGAAAGAACTCTGTTATTTGGAAGTAGGGTAGATTAAGGAGGGAGGGTAGTATATGAAGTGACTGCTATGTATTTAAACTACCAGATTTTTTACATTTGCCACTGTTGAATAGTTGGTGAAGGAAAAATTCTGATTAAGATAAAGTGGTATCATCTGGATAGGCTTATTACAGACCAAGTTTAAATATTTCATATCCTTCCTTCATGACTTTATACTCTGAGCTGTTATTGTAAGTGATACATCAAACCTCCGCATTTTTCTGTGCACACCTACTAATGTGCACTATGAATCCATATATTTGGTTTTTGTTTTTACAATAAGAAGC
>NW_007732934.1:0-27486 GCF_000696425.1 Galeopterus variegatus | reverse complement strand
TGACTTGTGTTTCCTAACTCTTTATTCTTGAGTTGATTTTAAGAGTTTTTTATTTCCCCCCCACTGGAAAATCATCCATTGATTTTAGAACATTAATGTTCTTAAAAGAAAAGCTTTCAACTTTTCCCCATTCAGTGTGATGTTCACTGTGGGTTTGTCATATGTGGTCTTTACTATCTTGAGATATTTTCCTTCAATACCTAATTTGTTGAGATTTTCTTATGATGAAGGGATGTTGAATTTTATCAAATGCTTTTTTCTACATCTATTGAGATAATCATATGCTTTTTGTCCTTCATTTTGTTGATGTGGTGTATCACAAAAACAACTTTAACAGGTTAAAATTCAACCTTTTAAGTAGAAAGAGGATGAAATAAAGAATCCCCGTGAAGGGGGAAAAAGCTATTGGCTGAAAGAAGAAATAAAAGCTGAAATATTGATAACAAAACACTACTTATCAGAATCCATAAGATACATGTGAAGCAGTGATAAAGGAAAATTCATAATTCATAATAAAATTCATAGTTTAATTCATAATATTATGAATGAACACTACTTATCAGAATCCATAAGATACATGTGAAGCAGTGATAAAGGAAAATTCATAATTGATAATAAAATTCATAGTTTAATTCATAATATTATGAATGAAATTCATAATAAAATACAATATTTAAATTTAATACAATTCTAAACTTAAAAAGCAGGAAATATCACAACAAAACCAACATAAAGCAAGCATAAAAAGGAAAATATAGTTACAAAAGCAAAATTAATGAGGTAGAGAAAAGAAACCTGATTTTGAAAAGATTAATAAAATAGACAAATCACAAGATAAATTGACAAAGAAGCAAAAGGAAAAGTAAGTAGAAACATGTAACATAAGAAATGACAAGAAGCAAACAATAAAACAGTCGAAATATTGGAAAATATGAGAGGCCACCTTTCAGAGCTCTATGCAAATGAACTTGAAAATCTAGATAAACTGACTAATTTATTAGAGAAAAACAGATTAACAAAAGTAATCCCATTTGAAAATGTAACATGAATAGACTAATTATAACAGACAAAATAAAGAATGTTATCAAGGAACTGCCATACAAAAGCACAGGCCAGATGGTTTCAAAGGAAAAATCTAACAAATTATTGAAGACCAGAGAGAGTCCCAATGTTCCATAAATTGTTCCAGAGCACTGAAAATGAAGGAAAACTTCCAAATTACTTTTGTATATCAAATATACCTGAATCTGATAGACAGTATCAAGAAATTACAGACCAATATCACTTAGGATTAAGGAAGTAAAGCACTAAATAAAATATTAACAAAGAGAATCCAATATCACATTAAAGAAATGAGACACTATGATGTGTTATTTATTACATGAATGCAAGGTTGGTTAAATATTAGAAAATCCATTAATTTAATATACGATATTAATAGATCTAAGAAAAAAATATGCAACTATCTTTATAGATGTTGAGCAACTCTTTGACAAAATTCAACACCAACTTCTGACAAAAACTATCAAGAAAATAGAAATTGATGGATGTTTTTTAACATAAGATATATAAATATTAATTAAACTTAATGTGTAAAGTCTTGCCGTGGGTTGAATGTCCCCCCAGAATTCATTGAAGCTTCATCCCCATTGTAACAGTGTGATGGGAAATCTGACTATGGTATCTGAAGGGTACGGTCGTTTAGAAATGATTGGATTGCAAAGACCATGATCTCATAATGGATTAATCTGGTCAAAGGCAACCACTCCACTTTTCTAAATTATTTTATAACTTATGAAGAAAATATATATTGCTTGTGTGATTGAATGACAAAATTTACAAATCATGCTTTCTCCTTTCCCCCCAACACACACCAAATGTCCTGAAAGAGGTTTGGATTTTCGGGAAGGTTTCCAGGTAAATTAGAACTCATTCCATTGAAACATGATATAAAACCACCATTAGATTAAGTTTATTGTGATAAGATATTTAAAATGGGACATTTTTTGCTAAGGTGATAAGTATCCAGAATAAAATAGTATGTTGGAAGGATTTCTATATTCTAAAGTGAGTCATTGGGCTATATATACAAGATTTTTAAAGAGTATGGCCAAAAATCAGTTTATCAGACCCTGGCCAGTGAACTTTTCAAGATTATAAAAGTTTTAATGCTGTAAGAAAAGAGTTAGGAATTAGATAGGATTTCCTTAAAAATAACTGATGATAAATTATGTGTCATACCACCACCATAGGAGAAAAGGGGAGATATTTCTCATCTCCTCTCTCTATATAAGAGGAATTCAAGCACAGTACATGCCAACCTACTTAGGTGTCTTCTAGCACTTGGGAAATACAGTGGACTTAGGTGTGAATCACACCTGAAAGTTCTAAAGAATGATATTTGACTGAAGCAGTCTGTTGCCAACAAATTAGAAGACCAAGGTTTGGGAAGTGTCTGTACTTTCTTCCACTGATGTTTGACCAAAGATGCATATATATAACCAAATGTAGACAGTGCATATGTAAGAGTTTGCTTGGAGGGACAAAGGAACCCCAATCCAACATATCTCAGAGACACTCTCTTTTGGATCTCAGAAAAGCACTGTCCACAAGGGTCATTGAAGACAGTAAGCCAGAGAGTATCTCATCAGTCTCAAAAAATACATATGAATGATTCTTTAGTGATGGGATAACTCTAAAGAACTGCAAAGCATCCTATGCCTCTGCCAAAGTTAGAAGTCCTTTATATGGCTTACAATTCAGTCAAAGTCATTACTGTTCCTTTCCTTCTTTCTTTCCCTGCTTTGACCTTGACAGAGCAGAGGCAGCCTAGTTATTGGGAAGAGGGAAGACATACAGCATGGGGGTATGGAGGAGCCAAATGTAAGCATTTTCACTCTATAGGCTTCAAACTTAAAGTGCCTCTCAGCTGGAAGAAGAGAAAAACCTTAACATTTTCTTCTCTTTCCTCTTCCTTTATTTTCTTTATTTTACTCTGGTAAGAACACTTAACATGAGATCTATCCTCTTAATAAATTTAACGTGTATAACATATTATTGTTGATTATAGGTACAAGGTTGTACAGCAGATCTCTGGAACTTATTCATATTTCCTAACTAAAATTTTATGTCTGTTCAGTAATAACTTCCCATTTACAACTTCCCCAAGCCCCTGGTAACAACCATTCCAGGCTTTGATTTTGTGAATATGATTATTTCAGATACCTCATATAAGTGGAATGATTCATGCAGTATTTGTCTTTCTGCATCGGGCTTATTCCACTTAGCATAAATCCTTGAAGTCCATTCATATTGTCACACATTGCAGAATTTCCTTCTTTTTAAAGGCTGAGTAGCATTCCGTTGTGTATATATGCCACTTTTTTCCCCATCATTAATGTCAATTTAGGTTGTTTCCATATCTTGGTTATTGTAAATAGTGCTGCAGTGAACATGGAAGTGCTAATATCTCTTTGAGATGCTGATTTCAATTCTTTTGAGTATATATCCAGAAGTGGGATTGCTGGATCATGTGGTAGATCTATTTTTTAATTTTTTGAGGAACCTTCATAGTGTTTTCCGTAGTAGCTGCACCATTTTGCATTCCCACAGTGTGCAACTGTTCCAATTTCTCAATATCCTTACCAGCATTTGCATCAAAGGAGAAATCAAAAGGAAAATTAGAAAATACTTTGAGATAAATGAAAATACAACATACTGACAACTTTTGGATGCAGCAAACATTATAAGAGGGAAGTTCAGAGCAATAAACACACTAAGAAAGAAGAAAGATTTCAAATAATCTAATTTTACACCTCAAGAAGCTAGAGAAAAGAAACCTGAACTTTAAGTTAGTTAGAAATTTTAATTACTGTGTTGAAATGAACATATATTAATTACTGGACTGAGAATGTATATTATCTAGAAGACAGCAAATGAGCCCTCCTGAAGTTTTGCCACTTCCTGAACTAGCCACACAGAATGATCTGAAAAGCAGCTGTAAAAGGAAGATCAAGTTGGTTTTTGATTGCACCCTACTACTTCTTCTCCTTTAACATATCAATCATATCATAACTGAAAAAGATTAAATATGTGTGAGAAAATCAAATGTGTGTCTGACAGCTTTTAGCATCAGAATGAGATAGTTGAATTTCTTCGAATTTTGTTTTTATATTTTATAAGTATAATGGCTAGTAAAATCTATGTTTGTTCTCTTCATTATTTTCTCTCTCACATTTTATTTATCTAGGTGTGAAACTTAGCCTCTTCTTTGGGCATTAATAATTACTTATAATTACCCACTTAATGCTAGTCTACAGGAGCCTGAATAATGACTTTTTACCAAAAATTTGGGGGTCATGGATGGGGAAGAAGCATGTAATTACATTGCAGCAATAAGCAACTCCATTTGCAACATTAGGTGTCTCCATTTCTGGAATGTTGTTCAGCCATCTCTTCTTCAGGAAATTTCCATGGGTCTTTCAGCCAAATCCCCAGCCTTATACTGTTTTCTCCCTCAGCCTATTCTCCCACGTTTTTCTTCCCTTCATTATCCATAATGAACAAATTATTTTCTTTATCATCTAGCACAATGGGAACATCTACCTATTGTTCAGTTTCCTGTGGGATTCCCCGAGGTGAATCCTGTCGTCCTTGTTTTATAATTTACCAAATTTGAGAATGTCTTGCCTCTCTGGACAATACTCTAGTTTTCTTGATTGAAGTGCAATGGAAATTTCAAAATGCCAAAAGACTAAGACCAGTGCAAGGAGACCATATGTCTTTGTTCTCTGTTCATTTCAATACCTCTGAAAAGTACAGATATTCTTTGCAGTGTTTTCAGCCCTCTGTCTAAAGAAGGGAGTTCTGGGCTATAGGAATGACTTTCTTTCTCCTTAGTGATGAGGGGCCCCAGCAACAGAAGGGAATGCCTTCCTGTAGTAGAAATCTTGAACTGATGATGTAAGCCATTTACAATTTCCTTTTGCCTTGTATATACACAGGAACAAGGTATTATCTAATAACTTCTTTTAGCCAGCCATAGGAAAAAGAGAAAACAGGATTCAAAATTGAATAGAATTTTAATCAAAGGAAAGTTGGCAATCACTCATTTCTCCATGATGTGACCTTGAAAAGGTATAAGGATGTTTAGTCTACCTTGATTCAAGCATAATTTATCAATCTTCTCTCTTCCCATAAGAATAAAAACATTTTTTGGTTTATGTGACTGTGCCATGGGATGACCCCCTGTAACAGGGGTCAGAAACCTATGGCCTTTGCATTAGCTGCCTATTTCTGTAAATAAAATTTTATTGGAAACAACCAAGTTCGTTCACTTACATATTGTGTATGGCTACTTTAGTGCAACAATAACAGAGTTGAATAGTTGCAACAGAGATCCTATGGCCCACCACATAAAAAGATGTACTATTTGGTCCTTTAACAAAATATTTGCCAACTTGTACTATGCAAAAATCTTTTATGTCAAGCATTTTATGAGATACTTTTTTTTCCAAAGACAGTTCCCACCCTAAGCTGCTGCCAGCCCTTAACATAAAATTTTGCTTTGTTTCATACAGATACAGAACATGTTAGAATCCCATTCAGGCAGCAGGACTGCCTTTAATGTGCAAATAAATCACTAGGAGGAACTTCTTATAATGCAGATTCTGATTCAGAACTTGTATAAAAGAGCATTCTCAGTTAATCCTCTCTTGGTTATCCTGCTATATAGATATGAGGTAAGATCCAGCACAGCTTAGCACTAATAAACTACACATATATAACAGTATAAATAAAATATCATATAAATTATCCATATTTTAGAGAAGAGAGAAGAAAATGTTTGAGAAATATTGTCTGTGACATATCTATGGCATCATAAACATGTCTTAATAAGAGATGACAGAAAAGTGTCATGGCAGTGAATACTTTTATTAAGATGTTTCCCCTAAAGATAATGTTGGTTTCATTGTTAGGGTTTATCTATATTCTTGTAGAGAAACTACATATCAGAATCCCATTCAGGCAGCAGGGCCTCTCTGCCTTTAGTGTGCATATCAATCACTTGGGGTTCTTACAATGCTGGAACAGGACTTGAGATTCTGCATTGCTAACAAGCTCACTTGTGGACCACATTCTGAGATGCAGACCTCTATTGATCTTTTTCCTACTTTAGTGTGGTAGTCAGTCTCCAAGATGACTCCGAGTCATCCCACCTTGAGAATTCACCATATTGTGTGGACCCCTCCCACATTGTGCCAGGGTTGGCCTGTGCGACCATTGCCATATGTGTGGTCTGTCACTTCTGAGATTAGATTAGGAAAGACTGTGGCTTACCTCATGTGTGCACATTCTCTGTCTCTGTCTGTCTCTCTTTTGATATCTCTCTCTCTCTCTCTCTCTCTCTCTCCATCATTCCCTGTGGGGGAAGCCAGCTGCCACATTATGAGGTACTAGTATAGAAAGACCTATATGGTGAGAAACTGAGTTCTGTGGCCAACAGCTACTGAGGACCCAAGGCCTACTGACTATCATGGGAGTGAATTTGGAAACAGATCCTTCACCTCAAGGTGAACACTGAGGTGAATGAAGCCCTGTCTGACAGCTTGACTGCGACTTTGCAAGAGACCCTGAGCCAGAACCACCCTGCTAAGCCACTTCCGGACCCCTGGCCCTCAGACACTATGTGAGATAATACATATTTGTTGCTACTTTAAGCTGCTAAAATTGGGGGGAATTTGTTATGCAGCAATTGGTAGCTAATACCATTAGTTAATGATTTTACAATATCTTTATGGAGAGTCTGGTCTATTGAAAAAGAACGGTAAATTTGCAGTTATTTGTGGTAAGTTGAAAAAGAAATAACTAATACCTTCTAACTACAATGTCTTCTCACTTTCATCATCATACTTTAGTCTCACTATGCTCATAAAAGGTACAGATGGAGGGACCATCATTCCCCTTGCACAGATTTGGAGTTGGATAGATCCAGAGAGGCTCACTGTTTGTCCAATATATAACAAGCAAGTCAGCCAAGCTTGGACTGGACCTCCGTTTTTTCATATTTCTACCCCCATTGTCTCCTTGTCCTGAGACTACCCAGCCTCCGCTTCCCATTTCTATTCAATAGTTGGTTGGTAGCCAACTAAATAGGGAAGCTGAGAAGCATTTAAGAATTTACCTTTAGGCTATAATACCTAATGTAAGAGTGGGAACTGTAATGAAAGCTACCAGCTGGTGTATCACTTGTGCCATTATTATTTTATAAAATACTTTATTAATCCAGATAAACTGTCATATTTTGTATAGCTCAATACCAAATTGGCAGGTCTTCTAACAACTCTTCCTGTATCAGCTACTTGATAAAAACTGTGTCTGATACGATTGTATATTAAAAGAAACATTCAGAAGTGAGATGGAATTCTGAATTCACAGTTTCTTTAGTGTTTTGGAAGAACCCACTTAGAGCTTATAAAACTTTATGAGTTTGGAGATCATCTGGAAAAAATTAATAGTCTGTTGAAAAGGTTTATAAACTAACAAAAAAGATGGTGTGGTTTCCACATTCAAGAATGCACCTATTCAGCTGAGAATTACTGGTACCTGGTTATCTGGGATCTATGTTGATTTCTGAGTCACTAGAAATATTTCTTTATGACTATAGTTTTAGTCTTACCCTTAAATATTTGGATTAAAGAAAGCATGAGACTTATGATATTGATGCATTTGGCATCATTTTATGAACTGGAAAAAATATTTGGGGGAAAAATTATCACTCGAGCTGAGAAAATATTGATCCTTAGAGGATTTATACTATTATTTCTAATTTTTTAGTGTTGAAATTAGGCAGGCTGGCCAGGGTCCTACTGTTGCCACCCACTAGCTGTGTGAGACGTGGTGACAGTTGGTAAACCTCAGTCTCTCTGTATTATTAATGTTACATTCTTTATAGTGTTTTAAAAAGACTTAAATAGCTCTATACTTGTAAAATATGTAGTATAGTGCTTAAACTTTCAGCAAATGCTACATGTTATTGTTTAATAACAGTTTCTTCAATGATAACAACAAGGGAATGGGACCATGTCTTTCTTACTTGCTATAAATTCCTGGAGAATAAATCTATAAAAATGATAGTGAGAAGGAAAAGGGATTTGAAAAATTAAATATAAAAAATCATTTTAAATTTACTAATTTTAACTCACATTGTTGAGGAATAGGTCATATCAAACTTTTGGAGGAGACTGTATATACTATAAAGTACATACCAAGAATATTTCAACATTCTTTTAGTCCATAAGACCATTTTCCAAAATATTCACTAGTCACTTAATATATGTACTTTTGAGAGCTAGTTACCTCATTTCTCTATTTAAGTTGTAATGAATACAATAATCCTTCCCTACATGACACTTTGGAATATGAAGCCTGATTTCTAGTTTTATAGCAGGTTTATATTCCTGTTAGAATATCTGAGCCTTCCATTCAGAAGGATGCAGATGAAATGTGATGTCTTTGTTAATGCTTTACTCAAATTCTTCAGGCAGACTCAGGTTCCCCTTAACCTTGTATTCCCCTAGATAACATTTTACAACTGTTCCTATTACACCATATTCTAAACATTATTTACATACTTATTTCTTCCACTTGATTGTAATCACATCAAAAGTACAAAGTTTAAAATTATCTTTTTGTTTCATTTTTTTGCAGAGAAGGGGTATATAAATATTACAAACTTAGTGAATAAGGAAAGAAATAAATTTGATTCCTTAATATGGAGTAGAGTACATAAAAATACATAGTATATTGATGCTCTACCTATGGACTTCTCTATTATGAAATAAAAAACACAATGGAGAGCTTGGACAACAGGCTAGAGCAAGCAGAAGAAAGAATTTCAGATCTTGAACATGGTCTTTCCAAAATAACCCAGGTGGACAAAAAAAGGAAAGAAGTATTTTAAAAAGTGAAGAAAATCTAATAGAGCTAGCAGACAATGTCAAGCACTAAAATATCCAAATCATGGGTATTCCAGAAGGGGAGGAGAAAGGAAAAGACATTAATAACCTATTCAAAGAAATAATAACAGAAAACTTCTCAGGTGTAGGGAAAGACACAGAACTTTAGATCCAGAAAGATTAAAGTTCTACAAGCAGAGTCAATCCAAAAAGATCCTCTCCAATACACATTATAGTCAAACTGGAAAAGCTTCAAAAAAAAAAAAAAGAGAATTCTAAAACCAGCAAAAGAAAAGCATCAAGTCAACTATAAGCTCAAAAAGATCCTCTCCAATACACATTATAGTCAAACTGGAAAAGCTTCAAAAAAAAAAAAAAAAAGAGAATTCTAAAACCAGCAAAAGAAAAGCATCAAGTCAACTATAAGCTCCCCCCCCCAACAAACTAACAGCAGACTTCTCAACTGAAACACTACAGACCATAAGAAAGTAGGATATTTTCAAAATACTGAAAGTAAAACATTGCCAGCCAAGAATTCTATACCCGGCAAAATTATCCTTTAGAAATGAGGGAAAAATAAGGTATTTATCAGACAAAAAACAAATTGTGGGATTTCATCACAACATGACCAGCCCTGCAAGAAATTCTCAAGGGAGTCCTGCATCTGGAATCTGAATAAAGATAATCATTGTCATGGATACACAAGAAATAGCAAAACCTGCCATTTAAAAAAATGTAAATGAGAAAGAGAAAGAAGCTAAAACATACCACATCAAATTCCAACAAACATTGAAGATGAGAAATAAAAGGGGAAGAAGTGAACAGACAATATATAAAACATCTAAACAAAAAGCAATAAAATGACAGGAGTAAAACAATACTTGTCAATAACAATCCTAAATGTAAATGGATTAAACACATTCAAAAGACACAGACTGATTAACTGGATTAAAAAGACCCAAATGTATGCAGCCTTTAAGACACCTACCTCACCTGTAAAAACACACACAGATTAAAAGTGGAATGATGGAAAAAGATATACCATGTAAACAGAAACTAAAAATGAGCAGGAGTAGCTATTCTTGTATAGGATAAAATAGACTTCAAAACAAAAACCATAAAAAGAGAAGAAGGCCACTATATAATGATAAAGGGATCTATCCAGGTAGAAGACATAACAATCATAAATATGTATGCACCCAAAACTGGAGCACACAGCAAACACTCTTAGACCTAAAGAAAGAGAAAGACCCTACCTAATAAGATAAGAGTAGGTGACCAGAAAACCCCTCTCTCTGCATGGGACAGATCTTCCAGGCAACAAATCAAAAATGAGACACAGGATTTAAACTACACCTTAGACCTACTGGACCTGGCAGATATCTACAGAACATTTCAGCCAACAAGTACAGAATATACATTCTTCTCATCAGAACATGGAATATTCTCCAGGATAGGCCACATATTAAGTCACAAATCAAGTGTTGGCAAATTTAAAAAATTGAAATCATTTCAAGTATCTTTTTAGACCACAGTGGGCTAAAACTTGAAATCAATAACAAGCAAAACTCTGGAAACTATACAAATGCATAGAAACTAACAACAGGCTCATGCATGACCTACAGAGATCCAAGAAAACATTAAACAGGAAATCAAAAAAATTCCTGAAACTATTGAAAATTAAGATATTTCATACCAAAACCTGTGGGATACTACAAAAGCAGTACTAAGAGGGAAGTTTATTACAGTAAAACCTTACATTAAAAGAAAAGAAAGGCCTCAAATAGATGACCTAATGCTACAACTCAAAGAACTAGAAAAACAACAATCCAATCCTAAAACTAGTAGATGGAAATAAATAATTATGATGAGAGCAGAACTAAATGAAATACAGAACCAAAAAATGATAAAGAACATCAATGAAACAAAAAGTTGTTTTTTTGAGATGGTAAGTAAAATAGACAAACCAATATCTAGGTTTACAAAAAAAAAAAAAAAGGAGAGATAATCCAAATAACGAAAATCAGAAATGAAAAGGGAGATATTACAGCCAATACCAGAGAAATACAAAGAATTATTAGAGACTATTATGAACAACAAAGGAAAACATAGGGAGAACACACCAAGAAGTGGGACTGGACAAAGACTTTATGAATAAGACCCCCAAAGCACAAGCAATGTAATGGGTTGAATTGTGTCCCCCCAAAACTCATTGGAGCTTAAACTGTGTTCCCCAAGTTTTACATATTAGAAACTTAGCCCAACTGTGACTGTTGAGAGGGTGGGAAATCTTATTATGGTTTTTGAAGGGTGGAGCCTTGAGGAGGTGATTGGATTATGGGGCCATGCAGCAGTAATGGATTAAAAATTGTGGTCAGAGGCATGGTTCTGAGGGCTTTAAAAGAAGAGAGAGGAGAGTCTGTCTGTCTCTCTGCACTCTCCGCTTCCACCATCTTGCAATGTGAGACCCATGGGTTACTGTTGTTACCGCCAGGTGGACTTTGGACTTCCCAGCCTCAGAAACTGTAAGCAACAAATTTTATTTTCTTTATAAATCACCCAGTTTCAAGTATTTTGTTATAAGCAACATAAATGGACTAATACAAACAACAAAAGAATAAACAAATGGGATTATTTCAAACTAAAAAGCTCTGCACAGCAAAGAAAATAATCAACAGAGTGGAAAGACAACCTATAGAATGGAAGAAAATATTTTCAAACTATATATCCAACAAGGATTAATATCCAGAATATATAAGGAACTCAAAAAACTGTACAATAAAAGAACAAATAATCTAATTTTAAAATGTGCAAAGGAGATGAATAGACATTTTTCAAAGGAAGATATCCAAATGGCCAACAGGAACATAAAGTAATGCTGAGCATCACTAATCATCAGAGAAATGCAAGTCAAAACCACACTGAAATTGCATCTTACCCTAGTTAGACTGGCCACTATTAAAAAGATGTAGAATAACAAATGTTGGCAAGGATGCAGTGAAAAGAGAACACTTGTACATTACTGGTGGGACTGTAAATTAGTACAGCCATTATGGAAAACAGTATGGAGGTTTCTCAAACAACTACAGAGAGAACTGCCATATGATCCAGCAATCCCATAC
Source organism: Galeopterus variegatus (assembly GCF_000696425.1). Taxonomy (NCBI): domain Eukaryota; kingdom Metazoa; phylum Chordata; class Mammalia; order Dermoptera; family Cynocephalidae; genus Galeopterus; species Galeopterus variegatus. The sequence continues at coordinate 15,407 of NW_007732934.1, read as the reverse complement.
TGGGTATATATCCAAAGGAATTGAAATCATCATGTCAATGGGACACCTGAACTCCCATGTTCATCACAGCTCTATTTACAAGAACTAACCTAGGGAACTGACCTAAAAGTCCATTGACAGACAACTGGATAAAGAAAATGTAGTATACATGGACAATAGAATACTACTCAGTCATAAAAAAGAATGAAATTCTGCCATTTGCAGCAACAGAGATGAGCTTGGAGAAAATTATGTTAAGTGAAATAAGGCAGACTCAGAAAAGGAAATACCACACATCCTCATTCACAACTGGGTACAGAGAGAGAGAGAGAGAGAGAAAGAAAATATCACAATAGTACATTGACCTTTCAGAAGGAGAAGACAAACCTAAGGATACTAGAGATTGGGGGGATGGAGGGAAGTGGGTTGGGGAGTGATTGGCCAGGTAAGGAGCATAAAGAATAATTGCGATTTATAATAATGAATTTGCTAATAAAAAAATAAATAATAAATACTGTTGTTACTATAAATAACTTTGCAGTAATTATGAGGTACTTGCAAGTGGCCATGTCTCCCCTTGTGCAACATAAGCCTTGGAAACAATGTCTGGGTCCTGATAGCATATTGCAGTTTTTGTTGCATGTGGAATGCCCCTTGTTGGCTGCTTGATCTGGATATGGTTCTCAGGGAAATTCTAGTTAAGAACATGATACTTACATGATCCAGTTGGATTTCTGTAGTGTATGCATAAAGCATATGTACTTCACAGGGCCTGCTTTTCCAAAGCCTTGCAGTTTCAAAATTGACCTTACAAAAAACAGGAAATTTTATCCAGGCTATTTAGTCTCTGTTGTAAGATAAAGAGCTGTAACACAGCAAGGTTGCTGGCTCAAAGACAGACAAGTTACTGACTGATATGTAAAGATACTTGGAATCTTCTGTGGGGAGAAGGAATGTTTGCTAAGATCAAGCTTTTTGTTGGTGGACAACTTAATTGCCTAATGGAATGTCATCTGACTTGATTTTACTGAATGTTACCAGCTTCTATTGTTAAACTTGTTAAAACTATAACCCCACCTAAGTCTCTTCCTGTAACTTGCTGGGCTGGAAAATAAATGCAGGAAGAGAACCCCAATTCGTGGTTTATTTCCCAAATGGAAGGAATGCCTCTATCTTGAGGGTTTGGTGAGATTAACCCCTTTCTGGAGCTTCTCACTTCTTAGAAGAGATGGGCTTTGAGTAATCTTTGGTGGCTTCATCACCCAGGGGAAAAGGGGTGACAAATCCGTGGGAGGCAAAGCAACAGATTTCTATAATAAAGCCCCTATTTTCTCATTATCTAGCATTTAAGGTTTCAGAAAAGACCCAGAGTAAGTAAGAGTCACTTACTTACTCAAGAATGAGTTGTGGTGCCAAGAGACAAGCTTCAGTCTGTCCTGGGAAGTCTTCCTAGATCCAGCCATCACTCTTAGATGATAAATAGGCTCAGAGAAGGACAAGAAGAACCTAGAAACCACTTGTTTCATCCTCTCATTTTTCACTTCAAAACATCAGGCTTCAGAGAGCTGCATTGTTACTAATTTGTTGCTATAATCCCTTGTCTTATCTTCTATCACTTAATCCCAAATTCTGTGGCACTCGGGGTACTAAGCATGATTCATAGATGTAATTTGGTTATAATAATCATGTATTTAACTTGCATATTTGATAACTATAACTAACAAATTAAACTTCTAATTTCAGAAATATTAATACTTAAAAAAAGGCTAAGTTAAAAATAGTAGAGAGAGAGTTGATTTAAGGTAGTTTAAGGAGAAATAAAACATTACACATGATAGGCATGTGATTATGGCCCCAAATTATGAAGGTGGTGTAAAAATGACTGAGCTCTGGAAAACAATTATCTTCATAATGTGTGGTATGACAAGATATGTATATTTGTATATTATGTAATAGGAAAAATCTTACAAAGGTGTAAACATGAAATAATTTTGTCACCTTTAGAGCAATTGATTTTATTGAAAATAATAAGAGGCTATGAAAACACAAAGCAGAAAACATGCAAAAATATTTTAAATTTTTCTAATGTAGAAGCTCGTTTTTTCAAGAATTCCTTCTTTAAAAAAATTGTTCTTTTTGTGGTTTTTTCAATCATGTCTTTGAAAGAACGAATAAATTGTATAATTAAGAGAAATTAAACTTATTCATTAGTGATAGTTTTTCCAACTCCAATTACTAATCAACTTATCTGATAAGTAATTAATAGGGAGTAAAAATTTTTAAAAAATATTGTTATTATGGTGTTTACATTAAAATGGAAAAGAAAGACAATAAAGAATGGCTCCGTAATATGTTATATAGTGGTAAGTACTATCACAAAATACAAAGAAGGGTAAAGCGATAGAGATTAACCAGAGGGAAGACTTCTGAAGTAAGAGAATCCTCTTCAAAGTGGTGACATAGGAACAGAGGCCTCAATGAAGGAGAAAGTGAGCCTTACTGATACCTTGGGAAAGAACATTCTGTGTAAAAGGAAAAGTAAATGCCACTTACTTCATAAATCAAACCTCTCTTCTCTACCCTTTAATCAGCGTTCTCTTTAGACTGTTCCTATGGGTCTCACTGACATGTACCAAACAAAACTACCAATCAGATATGTGGCATTGATGGCCACTGCCTAGTTACAAAGTCCATTTACATTCACTGTCGTATTTAATGCACATATCCTCCTTGTGAGATGAAAAGAACACTTTTCATTATCCTTACTTTATAGGAGGAAATGACGTCTTAGGGAAGCTAAGTGATTTGGTTAAAAACATTTGGATAATAAGAAACAAAACCCAGTCTCAGAACAAGGTCTAGTGTAGAAAGCCTGGTACATTTCATTGACAACAAGAAAGAAAGAAAGGAAGGAGGGAAGGAAAAAAGAAAGGAGAAAAAAAAGAAAGAAAAAAAAAACGAAGAAAAGAAGAAAGGAGGGAGGGAAGATGGGAAGAAGGAAGGAAGGCAGGCAAGAATTTTGGGGGGTCAGCTGGCCGGTATGGGGATCTGAACCCACAACCCTGGTGTTACAAGGCTACGCTCTAACCAACTGAGCTAACCAGCCAGCCCCATGCAAGAAATTTTTTAAAAGTTCACTTTTATTCACGTCTTAATGTTAGTAATACTCAAGTTTATTTTAGAAACATTTGGAAAAACTGTAAGAGCAAAAGGAAGAAAAATGCATTTCCACTTAGAAACACATTCAATCACTTTATTTATCCAAATATTTGTTGAGTTCCCACTATGTTCCAGGTGTCTGGCAGGTGATGTGGGTACAGCAGTGAGCATTTTAGGCAAAAATATTCACCCTCATGAGCCTTACATTCTAGTAGGGTGAAAGAGTCAATAAGCAGGATAAATTACTGAAACATATAACACGTTAGATGGTGACAAGTACCAAATATACAATAGAATGGGTACATGCCATATACCAATGCATTATGCTTTTTTCATGTTTCACAAATAAAATTAAAAGGAACATGTAGCCTGAGTGAAACTCACTTCTCTATTTTCAGGTCTGAGCTAAAGAGCTAGTGTGGGCTGTAGGTATTTGGGTGCAAAAGAGGATGGTAATAAGAATAAACTGTAATATATAAATGCTTTTGGAATTTGAAATTGAAAACAAATGTTGTTTAAAAAGTTCTAATATAGGGCCAGCCCGGTGGCGCACTGGAGAGTGTGCCGCTTGGGAGTGCAGCGGCGCTCCTGCCGAGGGTTCAGATCCCATGTGGAGACCAGTTCCCGCTCACTGGCTGAGCACGGTGCGGGCGCAACACTGAGGGTTGCGATACCGTTGCTGGTCAGTAAAAAAGACAAAAAGGAAAAAAAAAAGTTCTAATATAGTCCAAAGTGTCTAGAATAAAACGTTATAAATTACCTCAGCAAAATCTACAAATTGGGATGAGGGTGGAGAGAGAAACAAGACATCTAATGGACCAGGGCAGGCGAAGGGGAAAGGAAGGGGTAAAGGCAAGAGTAAAGGTATTCCATGGGTCTCTCATCTTTTGGGGTTAAACAGAAGTAGAGGGAATAGTTTCTACTGTGGGAGAATGCATTTGTCTTTCATTTTCAGAAAATATTATAGAAATTGGGATGAGTACAAAGTGGAGAAAGGAAAGGTAGAAATTAACAGAACAGGAGAGTAAAGCAGGACTTCTGATAAGCATTGGGACACATGAAATAAATAATAATTTGATCAAACTGGCAAAAAAAATGGAACTGGAAAAATAGGAAAGAGTAATGCAAAGTAAGTAATATTAAAAGAACATTGATTAAGATGGAATAAATAAGCATATCTCATTATATGAAGACCAAATAGACTGATTTCTCCAATCAGGAAAAGAAAGCTAGTCAAATCAGCTGTGTGTTTTTTATAACAAAAATACACTTAAAGCACAGTGATAACGATGGGTTAGAAATTAGGTGGATAGACAAAGAAGTACCAGATAAATGTAAGCAAAACAGAAAACAAAATTTGTAATTTAATATTAAAAGAATTAAACAAGATAAAATGAGTATCATATAACAATAAGAGACATAATTTATATAGAAGATAAAGCAGTTATAACCTCTAAGTCTCCAAAACATAGCATGTGGATGAATAAAATCTTTTAGAAGGAAACAAGCTAAGAATGAAATTTTAGAGGAAGTCTTAAATCCACTCCTCTCAGAATTGGAAAGTTCTATAGAATCCCTCTCACCTTGTCAAAATGAAAGAAAGGAAGGAAGAAAGGAAAGAAGGGAAAGGGGAAAAAAGAAAGTAAAAGGGACTTAGGGAAATAATATAACTAGTCAAGGACCTTGACTCAGTGGATCTATATAACATCATATCCTACACATGAGTACACACTTGTGCATAATATAAAGGACATTATATATTTTCAATCCATTGAATATTTAGATAAATTATATATTCATTTGACCAAAAAGTGACTTGAACATATTTTAAAGAAATAACTGTGCAAGTCAGCATTCTCCAGAGAAACAAAACCAGTAGGATATACAAAGATACATAGAAAAAGATTTACCATGAAGAATTGCCTTACATGATTATGAAGGCTGAGAAGTCCCACGATCTGCTGTCTGCAAGCTCAAAAAAAGCCAGTGGTGTAGTTCTAGTCCAAACCCAAAGGCCTAAGAACCAGGTGAACCAATAGTGTAAACCCCAGTCCTGAGAAGAAGGCCTGAGAAACAGGAGTGCTGATGTTCAAGGGCAAGAGAAGATAAGTGTCTTAGCTGAAGCACAGAACAAGTTCACTCTTCCACCTTTTGTTCTCTTTAGGCCCTCAATGGATTGGATGGTGCTCACCACATTAGTGAGGATGATCTTCTTTACTTAGACTACTGATTCAAATGCTAGTCTTTTCTAGAAACACCCTCAGAGATACACTCATAAATAATGTTATATCAGCTATCTGAATATCCCTTAATCCAGTCAAGTTAACACATAGAATTAACTATCATAATTCCATCCCTTGTCAGCTTGGCTCCTGCATGCATCTCCTTAAAATGTACTTAGTCTCTAAATAAAGACAATAGCGAGGTCATAATATCATGTAACATGACACAACTATCCTGTGTACAAGTGAAAACACATTAACCTCTTCACCCAAAGAGGAGGTAAAGTCCTTGAGTAATGTTTACTTTTCTCCTGATATTCCATAACTTAAATACTGTGATGTAGCATTATTAATACATAAATACTGATATAAAGTCAATACATCTTATATTACATGATAAGGGAATAAGAACAAAAAGAAAAGAAAAGATATTTATATCCACACAAACATATTTTATATACATACAAACATATTCATAACAAAATGATGAGGAAATACTCATGACAATTACAGTCCTCATTTCTGTAATTGGTCATGTGGTCATAGCTGGATTTATAATTATCTTCTTTTATTAGTCCATACGTATTCTCTGTGCCTTCAGCAAGCACTGCAACTGGTTGTGGCTTGTTATGTGGAGGGGTGGCTCAAATCTTTATTCCTGAAGGGTCTAGGTCATTAGTAGTCCTGTCTGGGTAAGGTTGTTGTAGTTTTTCTATTGACCTAAATCACAGGGCATGGTAATACCAAAAGGCAACCTAAAAGATCTCCTGTACTCCAGATCAATCGCCTCGGAGGGGTGGCTCAAATCTTTATTCCTGAAGGGTCTAGGTCATTAGTAGTCCTGTCTGGGTAAAGTTGTTGTAGTTTTTCTATTGACCTAAATCACAGGGCATGGTAATACCAAAAGGCAACCTAAAAGATCTCCTGTACTCCAGATCAATCGCCTCAGCCAACAGTGTAACTCCCTTCTTTACCTGTTTACTGAGGCATGAGGAACCCAAAGTGAGTAGATGACTGTCTTAACTTTCAGTTCAGTGAAATTATTGTTGTGTCTCCTGGTAGAAGCATTCCTGCCTCTGCAGCTAAGACCTCTAGACCAGCAGAAACTACTGTCACAGGAACAGAAGGCAAAAATTTTGCTAGTGGGTCACTGAGATACTAGTGAGTGACGTTACTCTAACTTCCACCCCTTAATTTCTGTACCTGTGAATCCTGACTATCAGAGAAACAGTATCATATATTGAACACTGATTCCAAATATACACAGCATTCTGGAGAACCTTGCCCCAGCTCTGCAAAGTATTGCCACCTGGCTGGCTTTGTAACTGTGTGTTCCAAAGGCTAGTTCACCATTCTATCAACGTAGCTGTTTTAGGATGATGGTGAACATGGTACCAGTGAATTCCATGAACATTTGCCCATTGCCACAATTATTTGTCTGTAAAGTGAGTTTCTTGGTCATAGGCAATGCTGTGTGGAATTCCATGATCACAGATAAGGCATTCTGTAAGTACATGGATAGTAATTTTGGCTGAAACATTGTGTGCAGGGAAGGCAAATTGAGATCAAGAGTAAGTGTTTATTCCAGTAGGGACAAAATGCTGCCCTTTCCATAATGATAGCAGTCCAATTTAATCAACTTGCCACCAGACAGCTGGTTGATTGCCCCAGGGAATGATGCCCTAGTGGGGGCTCAGTATTGGTCTTTTCTGCTGGCAGATTGGGCACTGGCAGCAGTGGCCACAGTCAAGTCAGCGTTGGGAGAGTGGAAGTCCATGTTGCTGAACCCATACATAACCTCCATTGCTGCCACCATGGCCAGTTTATTTATGAGCCTGTTGGGCATTACAGGGGTACCTGGGGAAAAAAGCTGACTAGTGCCCACAGAATGGCTCATACTATCCACTTGATTATTAAAATCCTTCCTTCTCTGTCGAAGTCATGTTTTTGCCCATTCAGAGAGGTCTGTCCACTTGTCTTTTCCCCAAATTTCTTTGTCACCAATTTCCAATTATGTTCCTTCCAAGTCCCTGATCATCCAGCCAATTCACTGGCTGACATTCATGAATTGTTATGTAATTGCACATTTGTTCATTTCTCCTTCCAAGAAAAGTGCAACTAGGTGCACTGCTTAAAGTTCTGCCTCCTGGGAGGATTTTGCTTCACCACTATCCTTCAGAGATGTTCCAGAGAGGGGCTGTAGTGCTGCAGCTGTCCAGTTTTGAGTGTTGCTTTCATATCCTGCAAGACCAACCATAAGCCAGGGCCTAGCCTTCTCTCTGTGTCAACTGATCATATAGAACTCCCCATGAAGCTATAGGTACAGGCTGGGAGAGAGAAGGATGTATAGCAAGAGTAGAAACCATGGGCATTTGGATTACTTCTTTATGGAACTTACTTGTGCTTTCAGGGCCTGCTATGACCTAATCAGGCATATTGCACTTCCATGTGATGGCGAGTATAGATTTTTATGCCCAAATTTAGTTTGGTGGGTCAGTTAACTCAGTTCATGATGGGCAGCTCAGGTCCTGTGTTAACTTTGTGGCCCATGGCCAAGCATTCAGTCTCTGCTATGACCCATTAGCAGGAGAAGAACTGTCTCTCAAGTGGATAGTAGTTACCTGTGAATGATAGCAAGGCCATGATTCAAAATCTTAAAGGCCTGTCCTGCGACTCACCTATGAGGGGCCTGCCAAAGGCTCCAAACAGCATTCCTATTTGCCACTGACACTTCATGTACCATTTGATCTACTCAATCACATGGCCCAAGTGGAAGATCAGCTTCCATAGCAGCCTGGACCTGTTGCAAAGCTTTCTCTTGTTCTAAGCCTCACACAAAACAATCAGCTTTTTGGGTCACTCAGTAAATGAGCCAGAGTGATACACCAAAATAAAAAATATGTTTCCTCCAAAATTCAGAGGCCCATTAAACTTTTTTGTCTTTTCTGATTGTAGGAAGTCCAGATACAACAACTTATCGTTCACCCTAGAAGGGATACCTCTACATGCCCCACATCATTGGGCCCCTAGAAACTTCACTGAGATAGAAGGCCCCTGAAATTTGATCAGATTTGTTTCCCACCTGCTGACATGCAAATGTCTTACCAATAACTCTAGAGTAGTTGCTACTTCTCACTCACTAGTTCCAATCAGCATAACGTCATTAACATAATGGACCAGTGTCATATCTTGTGGAAGGGAGAAGTGATCAAGATCCCTGTGAACTAAATTGTGACAAAGAGCTGGAGAGTTGATATACCCCTTCAGTAGGACAGTGAAGGTGTATTGCTGGATTAACCAACAGAGAAAACCGCTTCTAGTGAGACTTATGGACAGGGATGGGGAAAAAGGCATTTGCCAGATCAATAGCTACATACCAGGTAACAGGAGTTTTGTTAATTTGCTCAGGCAATGAAAGTGTATCTGGTACAGCAGCTGCAACTGGAGTTACTGTTTGGTTAAGCTCATGATAATTCATTGTCATTCTTCAAGATCCACATGTCTTCTGCACAAGCATGAGAGCTGAATGGGAATGGGGTAGGAGTCACCATCCCTGCATCTTTCAAGGTCTTGATGGTAATACTAATTTCTGCAATCCCTCAAGAAATGAGGTTTTGGTTTAGATTTACTATTTCCTAGGTAGAGGCAGTTCAAATGTATTCCACTTGGCCTTTCCCACTGTAATAGCCTTTACTCCACAGGTCAGGGAACAAATATGGATATTTTGTCAGATAATAAGCATGTCTATTCCAACTATTCATTCTGTAATTGAGGAAATAACCACATAATGGGTCCAGGGACCCAATGTTAGATGGACCTGGGCTAAAAATCCATTGATTACCTGACCTATATAAGCCCCTCCTCTAACTGGTGGGCCACAGTGATGTTTTGGGCCTCATGCAATTAGTGTCAGTTCAGAGTCCTTGTCCAGTAATTTCCATTGATTACCTGACCTATATAAGCCCCTCCTCTAACTGGTGGGCCACAGTGATGTTTTGAGCCTCATGCAATTAGTGTCAGTTCAGAGTCCTTGTCCAGTAATCTCTGAAAGGTCTAATTACAGTTAAATGTCATTTAATGATGGTAATGTGTTCTGAAAAATACATTGTTAGGCTATTTCATCCTTGTGCATCATAGATTATACTTACACAAACTAAATGGTATAGCTTACACACAACTAGGCTATATGGTATAGTTCTGTGTTGCTATAACAGAATACCTGAGACTTAGTATTTTATAAAGAACAGAAATTTATTTTCTCACAGTTCTGGAGGCTGGAAAGTCCAAGATCAAGATACTGGCAGGTTCAGTCTCTGGTTACAGGATGGTACCTTATTGCTGCATCCTCTGAAGAGAAGAAACTTTGTGATTGTGTCCTTACATGGCAGAAGAGCAGAAGAGAGCAAAAGAAAGAGCAAATTCATTCCTGCCACCCCTTTTTACAGCAGAATTAATCTACTCATGAGGACAGAGTACTCATGACAAACAATTCACCTCCCAATGCTGTTGCACTGGAGATTAAGTTCTAACATGAGTTGTGTAGAGGTAAAAACATTCAAACTGTAGCAACATAATTGGAAAAAAAATTAATATATAAATAATTGAAAAATATCACATGTTCATGTATTGAAAAACTAAGCATTGTTAAGATGGTAATACTCCCTAAACTGAACAATAGACTTAAAGTAATCCCTATCAGAATCCCACCTGACTTTTTGGTAAAACTTAACAAGCTGATTTTAAAGTTTATATGGAATTTCAATGAACTCAAAATAGCCTAAGTAATCTTGAAAAAGAAAAAGTAGGAGAACTCACACTCTCCAGTTTCAAAACTTATTTCATGTAAATAGTAACCAAGATACTAATTAGGTACTAGAATAAGGATAGACATATAGCTCAAGGGAATAGAATTGAGAGTCCTGAAGTAAAACCTATACATCTATGGTCAACTTATTTTTAAAAAGGGTTCCAAGACTACAAAGGGGGAAGAATATCTTCTCAACAAGTGATGCTGGGGTGACTGTACATCTACATGCAAGAGAATAAAGTTGAAACCTTACCTCATAACATATACAAAAATTAGTTCAAAATGGCTTAAACACATCAATGTAAGAGATAAAACTATACAATAGTTAGAAGAAAACATAAGGAGTGGTTCCGGTCAAGATGGCAGAGTAGTCGGTTCCTGGTGTCACTTGCTCCCACAGAGCAATCAAGTTGTAACTATTAAGGAGCAATGACAGAAGGCCTGAGATGTGTTCCAGAATGGGCAGGAACCGTGTGCTGCAGGACCCCAGTCCAGGTTGCTCCCCACCTCTTAGAGAGACTTTAAAGCTTCTGGGCCCCCATGCCCTGAGCCAGCCATGCCATAAAAGGCAGGTGGCATGGGACCGCCAGGCCAGGCTGATCTCCACCACTGGGAGAGACTTAAGAGCCTCAGAGCCACCATGTCCTGAGCCAGCCATAGTGGAGAAGGCAGGTGGGATGGGACCTCCAGTCCAGGCTGGTCCCTGCCACAGGTAGAGACTTAAGAGTCTCAGGGCCCACATGCCCCAAGCCAGCCATGGTAGAGAAGGCAGGCGGGGTGGGACCTCCAGCCCACGCTGGTCCCCACAGCTGGGGCAGGTTTAAGAGCCTCAGGGCCCCCATGCCCTGAGCCAGCTGTCCCAAACAGGTAGGTACTGTGGGACCCCTAGCCCTGGATAGTTCCTGCTTCCCAGAATCAGCAGTCTCCTCAGGATACAAGCCAGACACCAGGGTGAAATGAGTGGACTTTGATACCCCCTGCCATAATGACAAAACACCAAAGGAAAGATACCCCAAATATGAAAAATCAAGAAAGTACATCATCACCAAAGGAAAATAATAACTCTCAAGCACTAGATCCTATAGAATAGGAAGCTTTTGAAATGACTGACAAGGAATTTAGAGTAACAACTTAAGGAAACTAAATGAGGTACAAGAAAATTCGGTTAGACAACACAATGAAATGAGAAAAAATAAACAGGATCTGAAAGGAGAAATGTACAAAGAAATCAATGCCTTGAAAAAGAATGTAGCAGAGCTTGTGGAGATGAAGGATTCATTCAATGAAATAAAAAACATAACAGAGAGTTTAACCAGCAGACTAGAACAAGCAGAAGAGAGAATTTCTAACCTTGAAGACAGGCTGCTTGAATTAACACATGAAGACCAGAAAAAAGAAAAAAGAATTAAAAACATTGAAGAAAATCTAGCAGACATAACAGACAACCTTAAGTGCTCAACTATCCAAATCATGGGTATTCCAGAAAGGGAGGAAAAAGGAAATGGCATTGAAACATACTCAATGAAATAATAGCAGAAAACTTCCCAGTTATAAGGAAAGTCACGGATCTTCAGATTCAGGAAGCCCAAAGATCCCCAAATACATTCAATGCAAAAAAGTCCTTTCCAACACATGTGATAATCAAACAGGCAAAACTCAAAGACAAAGAGAGAATCTTAAAAGCTGCAAGAGAGAAGTGACAAGTTGCCTATAAGGGAGTACCAATCAGACTTTTCATCAGAAACCCTAAAAGTCAGAAAAGAAGGGGATGATATATTCAAAACACTGAAGGACAAAAATTGCCAGCCAAGAATATAATTACCAGCCAAGGACAGCAAGGCTATCTTTCCAAAATGAAGGATAAATAGTATATTTCCCAGACAAACAAAAACTGCAGGAGTTCACTACCACATGACCAGCCCTACAAGAAATTCTCAAGGCAGTACTGGGTTTGATACCACAAAAACAACCATCACTGCTGTGAATACTCAAGAAAGAACAATACTTACCAGCAAAACAAAAGAGAAAAAAGTAGTTTATCTATCACCCCCCAAAAACAACAAATACAGAAGAGAAACAGAAAATTAGAAAGAAAGGAACAAAAGGTATTTAAGACATCTAAACAAAAATCAGTAAAATGCTAAGAGTAAATCAATACCTTTCAATAATAACTCTAAATGTAAAGGGATTAAATTCCCCACTCAAAGACACAGACTGGCTGACTGGATTAAAAAGATGGACTGAGCAATATCAAGAGACTAACCTGATGTGTAAAGACACATATAGACTAAGAGTGCAAAGATGAAAAAAGATATATCATGCAAATAGAAATGAAAAATTAGCTGGATTAGCTATTCTTACATCCAGATATAATAGACTTTAAAGCAAAAACCATCAAAAGATACAAAGAAGGCCACTATATAATGAAAAAAGGATCTATCCACCAAAAAGGTATAACAATCATAAATATATATGTACCCAAAGTTGGTGCAGCCAAATTTATAAAGTGAACACTATTAAATCTAAAGAATGAGATAGACACTAACACCATAATAGCGGAGAACCTGAACACCACACTCTCATCATTGGACAGATCATCTAGGCAAAAAATCAATAGAGAAACACAAGATCTAAACAACACTTTAGACCTATTGGACTTGGCAAATATCTACAGAACATTCCATCCAACAACTTCAGAATATTTATTCTTCTTGTCAGCACATGGAACTTTCTCCAGGATAGACCACATGTTAGGTCACAAAGCAAGTCTCAATGAATCCAAAATATTAGAATTATTCCATGCATTTTTTCTGATCACAATGGATTAAAATTAGAAATCAATAATAAATGAAACTCTGGAAAATATACAAACACATGGAAATTAAACAACATTCTACTAATGACATTTGGGCCAAAGAAAAAATTAAACAGGAAATCAAAAAATTTCTTGAAACTAATGAAAATAATGACACATCATACCAAAACCTGTGGGATACTACAAAAGCAGTATTAAGGGGGAAATTTATTGCATTCAATGCTTACTTCAGAAGAATGGAAAGATGGCAAATAAACAACTTAACACTTCCCCTTAAAGTTCTAGAAAAACAAGGAAACTCCAAACCCACAGTTAGTAGACAGAAAGAAATAATTAAGATCATAGCAGAACTAAATGAAATAGAAACCCCAAAAACAATTCAATGAAACAAAAAGTTGTTTTTTTGAAAAGATAAATAAAATTGACAAACTTTTAGCAAGACTAACTAAGAAAAGAAGAGTGAAGACCCAAATAACAAAAATTAGAAATGAAAAACTTAATATTACAACTAACACCTCAGAAATACAAGAAATCATTAGAGACTACTGTAAACAACTATATGCCAACAAATTTGAAAATCTGGAGGAAATGGATAAATTTCTGGGTACACACAAACTACCAAAGCTGAGCCAAGAAGATATAGAAAATCTGAGTAGACCAATAACAATAAGAGATTGAAGCTGTTATCAGAAGGCTCCAAACAAGGAAAAGCCCAGGACTGGATGGGTTCAGTGCAGAGAGCTACCAAACCTTCAAAGAGGAACTGAAACCAAATCTCTACAATCTGTTCCAAAAGATTGAAACAGAGGCCATTCTCCCAAACTCATTCTATGAGGCAAATATCACCCTGATAACAAAACCAGACAAAATACATCAACAATAGATAACTACAGGCCAATATCCTTGATGAATATAGATGCAAAATCCTCAATAAAATACTAGCTAACAGAATACAGCAGCACATTTGCAAAATTATACATCATGATCAAGTGGGGTTCATCCCAGGGATGCAAGGTTGGTTCAGCATATGCAAATCAATAAATGTGATGCACCACATCAATAAAAGCAGAGGCAAAGACCATATGATCATCTCTACAGATGCTGCAAAAGCATTTGACAAAATTCAACATTCTTTCATGATAAAGATTCTCTACAAGTTAGGCACAAAAGGAAAGTATCTCAACATAATTAAAACCATATATGATAAGCCCACTGCCGATATCATCCTCAATGGGGAAAAGCTGAAAGCTTTTCCCTTAAGAACAGGATCTGGACAAGGATGCCCACTCTCACCACTCCTATTCAACATAGTGTTGGAAGTAGTAGCCAGAGGAATCAGAGAACAGAAGGAAATAAAGGGCATCCAGATTGGAAAGGATGAAGTCAAACTGCCCCTGATTGCAGATGATATGATCCTATATATTGAACAGCCTAAAGCCTCTATAAAAAACTTCTAGAGTTGATAAATGATTTCAGCAAAGTGGCAGGACCCAAAATTAACACAAAATAATCAGTAACATTTCTATACTCCAACAGTGACCATGCAGACAATGAAATCAAGAAAGCTAGCCCATTTACAATAGTCACTAAAGAAATAAAATACTTATGAATAAAGCTAACCAAGGATATGAAAAATCTCTACAAAGAGTACTACAAACCAATGCTGAGAGAAATTAAAGAGGACACAAGAAGATGGAAAGATATCCCACGCTCTTGGATCAAAAGAATTAACATTGTGAAAATGTCCATATTACCCAAAGTGATCTACAGATTCACTGCAATCCCTATCAAAATTCCAATGACATTTTTCTCAGAGATGGAAAAAGCTATCCAGACAGTTATACAGAATAACAAAAGATCACGCATAGCCAAAGCAATCCTGAGCAAAAAAAATAAAGCTATAGGAATAATGTCACCTGGCTTTAAACTATATTACAAAGTTATAGTAACCAAAACAGCATGGTACTGGCATAAAAACAGACACATGGATCAAGAATAGAATAGAGAAGCCAGAAATTAACCCATCTGCCTACAGCCATCTGATCTTTGACAAAGGCAGCAAGTCTACATACTGGGGAAGAGACTACCCTTTCAACAAATGGTGCTGGGAATACTGGATACTCATAAGTAGAAGAATGAAACTAGACCCGTACCTCTCACCATATACCAAAATCAACTCCAAATAGATTAAAGAATTAAATATACACACTGACACAAGACTCATTAAAGAAAACATAGGTGAAACAGTCCAGGAAGTAGGAGTTGGTTCAGACTTCATGAATAGTACCCCCAAAGCACAGGCAACTAAAGGAAAAATAAACAAATGAGATTATATCAAACTGAAAAGCTTCTGCACACCAAAAAAAACAATCAACAGAGTAAATAGACAACCAACAGAGTGGGAGAAAATATTTGCAAAATATAC